>NC_089843.1:158469516-158652016 GCF_035609145.1 Eleutherodactylus coqui | reverse complement strand
ATGCTGTACAGAAGCAATGAGAAATATAATCCTGTGCCACCACCATCAGGAGCTGCACACGTGGGCATAGCAATGGGGAACCTATGTGCCACACACTATTCATTGTGTCAAGGTGTCTGCATGCCCCAGTCAGACCGCGGTTTTTTATAAATAGTCACAGGCAGGTACAACTCCGCAATGGGAATTCCGTGTGCACCCACAGCATGGGTGGCTCCCTGGAACCCACCGGCTGTACATTAATGTATCCCATTGCAGTGCCCATCACAGCTGAGGTAAAGTCAGATTAAATGCAGGTGGGCTTCAGCCCACACTGCATGCCCCAACCTGACCGGGCTTTTTAATTCATAGACACAGGCAGGTACAACTCCCTATTGTGAAGTCCCTGTGGACCGACAGCATGGGTGGGTGCCAGGAAGCCACCGGCGGCACATAAATATATCCCATAGCATTGCCCATCACAGCTGAGGTAATGTCATGTTAAATGCAGGTGGGCTTCGGCCCACACTGCATGCCCCAGTCAGACTGGGGTTCTTTAGATGCTTAGACATGTAGTTACAACTCCGTGTGGACCGACAGCATGGGTGGCTCCCTGGAACCCACCAGTGGTACATAAATATATCCCATTGCAGTGCCCAGCACAGCTGATGTAACGTCAGCTGTAATGCAGGTGGGCAAAAAATTAATTGGATTATACTGTAGGCGAGGGCCCCAAAAAATTGGTGAATTGGTTAATGTGGCTTAATTGGTAACTAGGCCTGGAGGCAGCCCAGTTAAAATAAAAATTGGTTCAGGTGCAAGTTTCAACGCTTTAATGAGCATTGAAACGTATAAAAATAGTTTAGAAAAATTATATGACTGAGCCTTGTGGGCCTAAGAAAAATTGCGCGTTCGGCGTGATTATGTGAGGTTTCAGGAGGAGGAGCAGGAGGAGGAGGAGGAATATTATACACAGATTGATGAAGCAAAAATGTCCCCGTTTTTGATGGTGATAGAGAACGATGCTTCCATCCGCGGGTGCAGCCTACGTATTGCTTAGTTATCGCTGCTGTCCGCTGGTGAAGAAGAGAAGTCTGGGGAAATCCAGGCTTTGTTCATCTTGATGAGTGTAAGCCTGTCGGCACTGTCGGTTGACAGGCGGGTACGCTTATCCGTGATGATTCCCCCAGCCGCACTAAACACCCTCTCTGACAAGACGCTAGCCGCAGGACAAGCAAGCACCTCCAGGGCATACAGCGCGAGTTCAGGCCACGTGTCCAGCTTCGACACCCAGTAGTTGTAGGGGGCAGAGGCGTCACCGAGGACGGTCGTGCGATCGGCTACGTACTCCCTCACCATCCTTTTACAGTGCTCCCGCCAACTCAGCCTTGACTGGGGAGCGGTGACACAGTCTTGCTGGGGAGCAATAAAGCTGGCAAAGGCCTTGGAGAATGTTCCCCTGCCTGTGCTGTACATGCTGCCTGATCTCTGCGCCTCCCCTGCTACCTGGCCCTCGGAACTGCGCCTTCTGCCACTAGCGCTGTCGGATGGGAAGTTTACCATCAGTTTGTCCACCAGCGCCCTGTGGTATAGCATCATTCTCGAACCCCTTTCCTCTTCGGGAATGAGAGTGGAAAGGTTCTCCTTATACCGTGGGTCGAGCAGTGTGTACACCCAGTAATCCATAGTGGCCAGAATGCATGTAACGCGAGGGTCACGAGAAAGGCATCCTAACATGAAGTCAGCCATGTGTGCCAGGGTACCTGTACGCAACACATGGCTGTCCTCACTAGGAAGATCACTTTCAGGATCCTCCTCCTCCGGTCATACACGCTGAAAGGATGACAGGCAAGCAGCATGTGTACCCTCAGCAGTGGGCCAAGCTGTCTCTTCCCCCTCCTCCTCATGCTCCTCCCCCTCCTCCTCAACGCGCTGAGATATAGACATGGGGGTGCTCTGACTATCCAGCGACATACTGTCTTCCCACGCCTCCGTTTCCGAGTGCAAAGCGTCTGCCTTTATGCTTTGCAGGGAACTTCTCAAGAGGCATAGCAGAGGAATGGTGACGCTAATGATTGCAGCATCCCGGCTCACCATCTGGGTAGACTCCTCAAAGTTTCCAAGGACCTGGCAGATGTCTGCCAACCAGGCCCACTCTTCTGTAAAGAATTGAGGAGGCTGACTCCCACTACGCCGCCCATGTTGGAGTTGGTATTCCACTATAGCTCTACGCTGCTCATAGAGCCTGGCCAACATGTGGAGCGTAGAGTTCCACCGTGTGGGCACATTGCACAGCAGTCGGTGCACTGGCAGATTAAACCGATGTTGCAGGGTCCGCAGGGTGGCAGCGTCCGTCTTGGAGTTGCAGAAATGTGCGCTGACCCGGCGCACCTTTCCGAGCAGGTATGACAAGTGTGGGTAGCTTTTTAGAAAGCGCTGAACCACCAAATTAAAGACATGGGCCAGGCATGGCACGTGCGTGAGGCTGCCGAGCTGCAGAGCCGCCACCAGGTTACGGCCGTTGTCACACACGACCATGCCCGGTTGGAGGCTCAGCGGTGCAAGCCAGCGGTCGGTCTGCTCTGTCAGACCCTGCAGCAGTTCGTGGGCCATGTGCCTCTTCTCTCCTAAGCTGAGTAGTTTCAGCACGGCCTGCTGACGCTTGCCCACCGCTGTGCTGCCACGCCGCGCGACACCGACTGCTGGCGACGTGCTGCTGCTGACACATCTTGATTGCGAGACAGAGGTTGCGTTGGAGGAGGAGGAGGGTGGTTTAGTGGAGGAAGCATACACCGCCGCAGATACCAGCACCGAGCTGGGGCCCGCTATTCTGGGGGTGGGTAGGACGTGAGCGGTCCCAGGCTCTGACTCTGTCCCAGCCTCCACTAAATTCACCCAATGTGCCGTCAGGGAGATATAGTGGCCCTGCCCACCTGTGCTTGTCCACGTGTCCGTTGTTAAGTGGACCTTGGCAGTAACTGCGTTGGTGAGGGCGCGTACAATGTTGCGGGAGACGTGGTCGTGCAGGGCTGGGATGGCACATCGGGAAAAGTAGTGGCAACTGGGAACTGAGTAGCGCGGGGCCGCGACCGCCATCATGCTTTTGAAAGCCTCCGTTTCCTCAAGCCTATACGGCAGCATCTCCAGGCTGATCAATTTGGCAATGTGCACGTTTAACGCTTGAGCGTGCGGGTGCGTGGCGGCGTACTTGCGCTTGCGCTCAAACAGTGGCGCTAGCGACGATTGGACGCTGCGCTGAGAGACATTGCTGGATGGGGCCGAGGACAGCGGAGGTGAGGGTGTGGGTGCAGGCCAGGAGACGGTAGTGCCTGTGTCCTCAGAGGGGGGTTGGATCTCAGTGGCAGGTTGGGGCACAGGGGAAGAGGCAGTGGTGCAAACCGGAGGCGGTGAACGGCCTTCGTCCCACCTTGTGGGGTGCTTGGCCATCATATGCCTGCGCATGCTGGTGGTGGTGGCTCCCCAGCTGATCTTGGCGCGACAAAGGTTGCACACCACTGTTAGTCGGTCGTCAGGTGTCTCTGTGAAAAACTGCCACACCGTAGAGCACCTTGATCTCTGCAGGGTGGCATGGCGCGAGGGGGCGCTTTGGGAAACAGTTGGTGGATTATTCGGTCTGGCCCTGCCTCTACCCCTGGCCACCGCACTGGCTCGGCCTGTGCCCACACCCTGTCTTGGGCCTCTGCGTCCTCGCCCGCGTCCACGTCCTATTGGCCTACCCCTACCCCTCAGCATGGTGTATTACCAGTAGTGCAGAAACAGAACGCTGTAATTAAATGTGCCGCTTATTGGCCTGTGGTTGGAGGCTCACTTCGCTTACCGAACACACAGCAGAGCCAGGAAATAATTTTGCGCAAGCCTGCTGTAACACTTAGCTGGCTGCGTATGAATTAGGAGCACAACTACACCCAGCACAGACCCAGTACACTGAGGACAGTCACAGGCAGCCCAAATAGATTTTTTTTCCCAAATGTTTTTGCAAAGGCCCACTGCCTATATTCAATAAATATATGTCTTCTGTCCCTGCCTCACTGCTACTGGCCCTGGAGTATGTAAAATAACTGCAGACTGTTGCACTGTGGACAGGAATACAACGGTGATGTAACAGCCAACACAGAGCCAGGAAATAATTTTGCGCAAGCCTGCTGTAACACTTAGCTGGCTGCGTATGAATTAGGAGGACAACTACACCCAGCACAGACCCAGTACACTGAGGACAGTCACAGGCAGCCCAAATAGATTTTTTTTCCCAAATGTTTTTGGGAAGGCCCACTGCCTATATTCAATAAATATATGTCTTCTGTCCCTGCCTCACCGCTACTGGCCCTGGAGTATGTATAATTACTGCAGGGCGCAATGCTCTGCACGACCGATATACAAAAAAAATTACACGGATGTATCTGGTACAGGCATTACAAGGTATATGTCTAGTTATGCTGCATATAGTTTTCAGACTATATACCTAGATATACCTGAAAAAATAGTAGTATGGATGTATCGGTATCCAGGTATATGTCCAGTTCTAATGAATAATATACTCAGACACTCTACCCGGATGTACGGAAAGAGATGATAATCATCTGGAAAATGCCACAGAAATAGTCCTGATTTGCCAAAATAATAAAGATAAGTGCTAGCAAATCCAGGATAAAATCAATAAATACAGAGAAGCTGCTAAGCTGTTTTTTTTGTAAAAATCGCAGGGACTAGAATAATGTTGAGTCTGCCAGAGTATAGGGTTGTAGCGCCTCAAGCTCAATCAGATTCTAAACTCTGACCCTATAGTCCCTGAGGTTTGTGTAGCAAACCTTGATTAAATGTACTAGGAATACCCTATAGAACTAATCTATGCTCGGGATACAGTACTGGTTACTGGTATCCCGGCTATGGTAGCTGGTAAGAGAACCAAAATAAACAAAAATAAAGCCTAGCAGCAGCTCCAGCCCGTATGGTAGGCTGGAGGCATAATGTGCTCCCCTCTAAAAGGGAGATAGATGCTCGCTGCATATTACACTGAAGAATCCCATAATGCAGGTTTAGTATATGCAGATATACTGTGGAAATGGTGGTATTCATCTCTGTACAGCAGAGGTTAAAATAATAATTGATGGAAATAAAAGTGTTACTGTTACCTGCATAGTTTTATTAATTGATAGAAGCACATATTTAAGAAATGTACAACCACCAACAGCATTTTCTAGCAAGCTGAATTAATTTACGCTTCAATAACTTAAATCTTGAGTTGTTAATTTGCACATTGCTGTTTCGTAAACGAAAAGATTAAATTCAAGTTGCTCATTTGCACAAGTTACTTGGCGACACCACAGTATAACTATTTTCAGATCTACAATTTACTGTGTTAAGTCTGACACTATTTCTACAGCATTAAAAGTATTTCTTGTTGGAAATCAAATTATGACACACAGATTTATTAATACAACTATGCCTGTTTTCTTGTTAATTATATAAAAAAAGCATTTGTGCTAGTCAGTGGGGACCTGGAGGGAGTAGATGAAGCAGCAAGGAAGCATCGAGCAGGAAACTTGTGTCATACAGATGCCAAGGCTGGTAGGTGAGCACTATACAGGTGTTACGTCTGCATAGGACATGCTGGACCAGCAACTGCAGATGTGCACAATAATTGCTCTCAGTGGGGTGGTCAAAACAAACTGATAAATAATAAATGGGAAGTCTTTCCCTAACTACATAACGAATGAGGAAAGGGCCCTGCCTAACACGGCAGATTGATCGCGTTGATAGATGTGGGCCTGCACTCGTTCCTGGGACCTAAGTAACCCTACTTGGCCAAACTGATAAAGACCAAAGGAAAATAAAACACAACAATTAGCTTTAGAAGAATAAGCTGCAGCACACAGAGCCATCCGAACTAAGGAACTGTGGACACCATACTGTCCACGGGAGCCACTCACTGCTAGCTCAGACAGTAAGCAAATGACAATTTATAGCACCCTAGCTTCCTCACTATTCCAGCTAAATAGCTAGATAGTCATCCATAGATGTGAGCACATTGCATCACACCTACTAAGCTAGAAGATACAGAACTATGTTCAAAACCTGCACTGGACTCAACCCGGCAGCAATCCCAACACCCGTCAACAATCCCAACACTGCATCAACAACAGGGTATATATACAGGGTGTTTAAAAAGTCTGGAAACACCCATATTGAATGTTTGGTGGATGATGATCCAATTTTCAATACAAGCTACAGGGGAAGAAGGAAACCTGTTAAGCCGCATCACCAAAATGATGGCCATTTTGAATATTGCCATTTTGGATTCAATTGTAATTTTTTCCAATTGGAAGGTAAGTATTTAATACTGTATAGGAAACTGGCAGATAACTTCATCAGAAAAACAATGGTGTGTTTCATTTTGACATAACTTAATTCAATTTCATATTAACACAATTATTTTTCTTTGATACAGGCAATGTGAATGATGGTGTTATCTCAAGCAGAACATATCGAGATTGTCCTCATGTCAGGTGAACAATGTGTCATTGCAGATTTTAATTAGTGTCACCCAACCAGACCTCCCATTATCCACAGTGTAGTTGCCAAACTTCTTTTCAAATTCCAAGGAACATATTTTGTCGCTGTTAAAACAGAATCTGGATGACCAAAAACTGTTAGCATCCACTGTTCTAGACTCATTAAGCAAGAGCCCACAACTTAGCATTAGTCATTTCTCTCAAGAAATTGGGGTTAACCATGCCTCTATAGTAAATTTTGTCTACACCCAAATGGCATTCTTACAAATTGCAGATGCTTCAACAACTGACAAATGATGAACTCAACGCGTTCTGCTTGAGATAGTGCCATCGGCGCCTTACATTGCCTGTAATGAAGAACGATTACTGTGTTAACATGAGAATAAATAAAGTTATTTTAAAATAAGGCATACCATTGTTTTTCTGGTGCAATTCTCTGCCAGTTTGATATACCACACACCTACCTTCTTAAATGAAAAATTACAGTTAGATCCAAGATAGCTGCAATACCATGGCTAGCAGTACAGTATATGGGCACAACAAACAGCACTATTATAGCTTCAGTATATCTGACACAGTTATATGTGTCCCAAAGCTGACAATATAAAAGATGCACTATAGCTGGCACAATATTGTATTGTATTGTAAGGGTGCATTCACATGTGGTGTAAAAATACATCACAATGAAATGAGTTACAAAATTATGATGCAGATTTGGGTGTGGATTTGAAGCAAAATTGCTGCGCTAGTTGGTACTATTGCTGTGGAATTGATGCTATTGCATGACCATTAACTAACTAAATGCATGAATTCGCACAGCCATTGTTCTAGAATCTAGAGGAAAGACTTTGCATAAGAGCAGCAAAGGGGTGACCAACTCCATATTAATGACCATGTCTGAATAGACAAACACAAATGAGTTACGTATATACATGCATCTGGTCATGTAATGTATAAAAAAAACAATTCAGTAGCAAGCATCTATACATATGTAGCAAAGTTTGACTTGAGACTTAGCACTGTGAGGGAATTAGCTGGGGATCGCCCAAAATGCATACCACAGGTCACACTTTCAATGCAAGCAACTGGGACATAGCCTCTCCAAACTCAAGATGCCATTTATTTTCTTTAAAGGGGTTGTCCCGCGCCGAAACGGTTTTTTTTTTTTCAACAGCCCCCCCGTTCGGTGCGAGACAACCCCGATGCAGGGGTTAAACAAGAACACCGGACAGCGCTTACCTGAATCCCCGCGCTCCGGTGACTTCTTACTTACCTGCTGAAGATGGCCGCCGGGATCTTCTCCCTCGGTGGACCGCAGGGCTTCTGTGCGGTCCATTGCCGATTCCAGCCTCCTGATTGGCTGGAATCGGCACGTGATGGGGCGGAGCTACACAGAGCTACACGGAGCCCCATTGAGAAAAGAAGAAGACCCGGACTGCGCAAGCGCGTCTAATTTGGCGATTAGACGCTGAAAATTAGACGGCTCCATGGAAACGAGGACGCCAGCAACTGAACAGGTAAGTGAATAACTTCTGATAACTTCTGTATGGCTCATAATTAATGCACAATGTACATTACAAAGTGCATTAATATGGCCATACAGAAGTGTATAGACCCACTTTGTTTCGCGGGACAACCCCTTTAAGGGCTCCCGCCCCCTCTCCGCCCCTGGCACTATTTGCAATGGGAGGGTGGGATGGGGCAGAGCTAAGTTCTGCCCCATCCCGTCCCCTCCCATTGCAAACAGTGGCGAGGGGTGGAGAGGGGTGGGAGCTCAGTGCACCAGCTCCCGGCCCGCCTCCTCCCCTTGCAGAGAAGTTTAGTTGCCAATTCAATAGGTTTTAAACAGCTTTTTTTGTTAGATTAAGATAGCAACTGTTTTCCAATGGCTTCAGATAACATACCTCATCACAGAAAGTTATCATACTGAAGTTAAACTTTGCTACATCACATTATAATAGCTTATGGTCTACTTACGTTAGTGCTTCTGTATAATTGTAATATGGTGAAACTCCCAAAAACTTTTGTATTTCATCCATCACATTAGCTGGGTCTGTTCGTAACTGTTGTCCGTCAACGATATGCAGCTATAGAGTAGACAAAAATAGCTTTCAGTAATAGATTTTGCATACTACATATACACTCAAGGAAACTATATAATATTATTCCAATTCATAGAGCTGGTAACTAACATAATAAACAGCTTAGCATTTCCTAGTTAGCAATACACAGTGCAAAATAATGGCCATTAAATTACCTTAGGTTGCAGCAGTTATTTGCAGTATTAATCGGATCTATTATGCCAGAATGGAGGTAATGAGTCTTTCATTGATTCTAACAGTTTACTAACAGTGCACAGACTTAACAATTAGCAATGGTGTCTACTCCCACACTCTAGATTAGTGAGCTAGTTATCATTATGTTATTTGATTCCCTATGAGAGTGCATGTGTGCTATATACATGTGGGTGATCCACTGCTTTGCCAGCAAGGGTTGCGATCCTGTATGGTGTGGCGCACCTATCTGTGGCTGGCATCTTTGGTATCAGTTCACATGTGCAGACTATGTTTATTTGCAGTCACCCCTTCTCCCAATCTGGGCTGGGTTGAGCTGAGTGACTGCATGTTAGTCTGCACAGAAGGAGTAGCTCCTCCATATTGAAGTCTGGCTCTCTGCATTCTACTAGGGGTTATGGCGATTTAGTCTACCCTGCAGTATATGAAGTGGTGCATTATTGGCTCCTCATGCAAATTCATGCTGATTCAAAAGAGGCAGGGGAGCTAAATTGGACCACCTAGTCATAAGATCCACAGCACCAACAGCATAACTATTGGCGATAGAGGAGTAACAATCACTCCTGGGCCCTGGTGGCCCAAAGGTCTCTTAGCCATATCAGGAGACACGATTTGTACAAATGGAATCTGTTACAAATTTTTCATTGGGGGACAGAAACTTCAAGTTATATCTCTACATGGCATCCACATGAGAAGCCTCTATTGTATTTACTTCCTTGAGAATAAGACTGTAAAGGTGCCAATACACCTTCAATAGCTGTTGGCCGACCTTTCATTCAGCCGACAACTATTTCTTTTGACTTCCCCATATGCACGAACACTCTGGCAGAGCATTCACATGTTTTCCATTGGGAGCGAGGAAAAAAGCCCCAGATAAAAATCTCTGGCAGTAACTTATCTCCAAGAAGAACATAAGGAACGGACATTGTAGTTCAATATTAGAGTTGAGCGAACATACTCTGCCGAGCTTGATGCTCATTCGAGTATTAGCGTACTTGATAGTGCTCATTACTCAAATGAGCATCAAGCCGTGTTCGACCTTGCCCCAGTTTTTGGCTCCTCCCCGCTGTGACGTGCCTGTTTTAGCCCCTCCCTGCCGCGACGCAGTGCGCGTCATTGGCAAATTTTTCGGCTGGCAGGCAGGGGGAGAGAGAAAGAGAAAGAGCAAACCTGGGGGGGGGAAAAAAAAAAAAGCGTCCCACATACAAAAATGCTCGAGTCTCCCATTGTAGTCAATGGGGTTCGTTACTCGAGTAGAGCTCTCGAATTTTACGAAAAGCTCAACTCGAATAACGCGGACTTGAGCATTTGGTTGCTCGCTCATCTCAATATTCAATATGCTCCATCATTCTTTCCACCCACATCATCAATCTGGAAAAAGACAGAAGTCGCCCATGTACGTTCAACAATTGTCTAGTCCTGCTGAAGTCAGCAAGTTGAGACGACTATTAAAGAATGCGTATGAACGCCTTACGCCTTATGCACGTAAATAATTAATTTTCAGAGTTAACTAACAAATTTAAAAATTTGTGATTCATACATTAGTAATCCAATTCTCAAACTGATAGTCACTTATAACTCCGAAAATCATTTTACTTGAATTATATTGGTTACTAGACACTGAAGATGTCTGCAATTTCCCAAGTACCCTATTCCTATACAGCAACAATCCCTGAATGTAGATTGGCATTACAGATTTCCCCAAGAACAGCTATCTATCTGCCAACTAAACAGTTTAAATTCTCTTTCTCTTTTATAAAAATATAGGGAACTAGCTGTTACATATGAACAGAGCAAACAAAACTGGGTTATGTACATACCAAACATTCGTCAAGCCTGTAGTTTACTGATATAAACAATGTTTAGCAATTTTTTAGCTTTTTTTCCCATCTTTCGAGGTGACAGCTGCATGGTGTGACTCGCATGAAAGTATCACCTAAGTGATTAAACAGATATGCCAGCACAGGATAGAACTGTCTTGTTGACTTTACCATCTGTCCCCAGAAGTGTCTAACAATGAGGATGATGTATTGCCTCCCAGTGTTGTTTCTGACATTGATCTGACAAGTACTAGATATTTTTATGATTTTTTTTTTGCCTTATTATTGTGAAATATCTATAAATTTCTCGGCAATCAAAGACACCAGGCTTATTTGAACATTTTATATTTACGGATTTTCAGAGCAAGAAAATATATTGTTATAGGCTGAAGTGACAACATCTTGAGAAAATGTAGAATGCTGCACAATAAATCATTCTCTGTCCTTTGCTATAACCCATTTAATTAAGATGACACATAGTATGCTTGTTTATCACAATGTAAATATATAGTAATAATCATATCATAAAAGTAGAATATTGCCAGAAGGAAGTTCAGCATATCTCTGTAAAATGACACAATTATGGGAAATCCGACATATAATGATAATTATACTAATAATTTACAGTTTGTGTCTTTATTTTTGCTATTGTCATAAATAATGAAGTGTAGGTAGTATAGATGAGCGAGCATGCTCGGATAAGTCAGTTACTTGGGCGAGCCTCGCTCTTCTCGAGTAACTGCATTCTCATCCGAGCAGGCTCGGGGGGGCAGTGGGGGATAGCGAGGGGTAGTGGGGGAGAGAGTGAGAGAGGTTTCTCTCTCTTCCCCCCCGCCACCCCCCCCCCTCCCCGAGCATGCTTGGACAAGAATGCAGTTACTCGAGAAGAGCAAGGCTCGCTTGAGTAACTGACTTATCCGAGCATGCTCGCTCATCTCTAGTAGGTAGCATCATTGAAATGTTTAGCTTTTTTTAAAATGTCAATTTAAATGCATAATGCTAGGGCTTCATACAGTTGTATACGAATTATGAAAAATTATGAGGCAACCTAATAGAGAAATGAAGTTGCAGATGACCTTGCAGCCAGTGCGAAAAATCAGAGCAGGTTAGCAATGGTGAGAGTGTTAGCGCATTCCGTCTTAACACTTCAAGCTCCTAGCAATTTTAGCCTTGAGGATACAGACTTTTTTTTTATTATGCCTCTTTGCATACATTACTTTTATGTTTTCTTAAGTCGACAGCTATAGTAAATGAGGCTATGTTTTATGTAAGTCACATTTCTTATAGTACTATTCTGTTATACATATACATCACAGTTTACTTTTTTATTTTTATTTTGAATACATAGATACATAGGAAAAACTATATTTTTTCTCATATGCCTTCTCAGTGATGTTAATAGTATTGTAGATGCTCTTTCAAGGACGTGTATATGATAAGGAGTATTTATATGATCTTTTACTTTCAACTATAATATACTGGCATAGAGAGAACTGTATTGTTTCCAGGCTTTAGGAGTTAAAATCTTAGATACATAAATCAGATGAGGTATTGCTGAGTAGCGGTTCTAAATTTTATGTGATGTATCTAAGTTTAGAAATACCAGCTCTCATGTCAAATGGATTTTAACCTTGAAACATTCGTTGAGGATATTCTCTATTGTGTTTCAAAAGGGTTTGATCTTTTCTCAACTAAACTGTATGTGTAAGACGTTCCCTAGTATTGTGTTACATCTCCAGCAATCTGGGGATTATTTAGCATCTACCTGGTGTAGTAAATCCGGTGTTTTGTACCTGCATGAAATCAGTTTGTAACTAATTTCCTGGACTCTATTAGGCATAGAAAAGAGTGTATTTTTCAATATTTCCTTAACCTCTTCACTACCACCATATATACTGTGTGTGTGTGTGTGTATATATATATATATATATATATATATATATATACATATACACTTTGTGCAGTTGTATTCAGTGAGCTGAAGAGCTGAGAGCCTCTGACTATGACCCTGATTGGACTAGCTCTGATTGAAGCTGTTTAATTGTTTAGATGTCGTGGTAAATCCTGACAACAGCATGTAAGCAGCTAGCCAAAGGGGGGACCTCCTAGAGTACCCCTTTGGCTCCCCTGATTGCAGGGTGCTACTGGGTTGTCATGGCTTTCCAGAGCCTAGTGAAGACTTGGAAGACTGCCATGCATGGATGTCTATTAAGCCCTTCCTGTGGCAGGGCTTAGTAGACATCAATTAAAAGTATTATATACTGCAGTAGAACAGTATTGCAGTTTATGATACTAGCAATTAAATGATTGTTAAGTTTACATCCCCTAGTGGTCCTAATAACAAAGTTAGAAAAGATTTAAGAATGTTTTTTCAAAGTATTTAAATATTAAATTTTTAAAAAAATAACCAAATATTCTTATCCAAAAAATCTAAACAATTTAAAAAAAGATACAGCTATGTTTGTAAAAGTCCAAACTATTAAAATATCACACTACTTATCCCACAAGTAAATGCAATTTAAATTCTATTTTCTGGAGGGCATTAGAGTTGAGCGAACGTACTCTTCCAAGCTTGATGCTCGATCGAGTATTAGCGTGTTCGAGATGCTCGTTACTCGTGACGAGTACCACGCGATGTTCGAGTTTTTTTGGCCCATCCCTGCTGTGATGTGTCAGTCTTTGCCCCTCCCCACTGCAACGCAGCGCACGTTAATGGCTGGCAGGCAGGGGGGAGAGAGAGAGAGAGAGATACACGAACCAAAAAAAAAAAAGCTTGGTACCCGGCGGCCCACATACAAAAATGCTTGAGTCTCCCATTGTAGTCAGTGGGGTTCGTTACTCAATTAGAGCTCTCGAATTTTACGAAAAGCTCAACTCGAATAACGAGGACCCGAGCATTTGGGTGCCAGCTCATCTCTAGAGGGCATCCCTTCTCATTAAAAAAGTGATAAAAAGTGATCAAAATGTCATACATACCCCCAAATGGTTCTAATAAAACCTACAACTCACCCCACAAAAAAAAAGCTCTTACACAGTCCAATCAGTAGAAAAATTAATGCAGTTATGGGTCTCAGAAAATGGTGATGGAAAGCAATTTTTATATTAAAAAAAAAAAAGTAGTAAAACATTAAAAACTACATAAATTTGGTATCTCAACAATCATACGAACCTGCAGAACAAAGTGAACATGTCATTTTACCACATACCATAAAAATTAACCCAACCCCCAACAATAAAGGCACAACTGCATTTTTGTTCATTTTACCCTACTTAAAGAGACGTTTTCAGTGTGGTACATTAATTAGTACTATTAATAATGCAAAAAATGACCCTTCATTTAGCTATGTTGTTGGAAAAAGAAGAAAAAGTTTTGACTCTTGGAAGGGAGGGAAAAATGAAAATATTGTCTTAAAATATGTCACTTGATAAGCCTAAAAATAAGTGTACAAAGGGGAATAGAAGATCATGGCTGATTTCCTTTATGAACAACATGACCAGTGGTGGTCGACGTTCATGGATGTTACTAGTGTGATTCTCTCATATATATTTTTGATATCTTAAAATATGATTTTGAAATTCTTTTACTTCCCCTTAAGGCTTCCTTGCTGTTAATTACAGAAGTTTCTAAAACTTCTCATCAAGACTGAAAGAATAAAATACTTTCTTAGGTAAATTTGTTATTAAGTGACTGTTCACAGGGCACACGTTAAAATTTGACAAATGTGTACAACATCTCTATATGTGATGCAGTTTACTGAGTCTTGCTCCAATCCATCAGCTAATGGGTGTTTATATGACTATAAGGAACATGCACAATCTCAATTCAGACTTGTGCCATAGGGGCCTGTTTTCATTTATTCTCTTTTCTTGGAACCAGGCGCAATGGAAAGAAAAATAACTTAACAAATGAGGTGTCTCAACTTTCCCAATGAATCCTGATTATGTTGACAAACAGGCAGTGCCCAATAATGCAAACCTGAACACCAGCCAATAAGACATATGACATCAATATATACTATATTTTGATAACTCAGAACTATTGTGGTGTTAATAGAAATAATTCTGATATAACATGAATAGGGACGTATTACCTGAGCGGGAGGGAAGTATTGCAGCCATCGTTCTATGTGTGTAGAATACCACCCAGGCATCAGGCACTTCTTTTGGAGTGATTGTAGGTCTGGGGAAGCCTGGCTGCCAGCTCTGATGACTTCATAAAAGCTGAATTTTAGAGCTACTGGGTCTTGGTGAGCCCGCTGGTGCTGAAAGCAAAAGTAGCACATATTACATGACAGCTGTGTCCTTCTTGTACAGAGAACATAGTGCCAACATTACGCAGCAGCTCCATTTAAATCTATGCAGTAAATACACACAGTAATCATTTTATGTAATAAAAATCCCTTAAAATTATATCACAACCCTGGGAATAAGATAAAATGTATCAACTTGGAATCCACAAAATAATGTTTTTAGACAAGACACAATGTAGCAATTTGTCAGCTATATAAAACATGGTCTGTACAGTTTTTTTAGCCTCTCAATTGAAACAAAGTATATTAGAAATTTACATAACATTCCTTTTTATAATTATTAAACTTTAGTTACATGAAACCAAAAACCTTCTACAAGATTAGAGCAGAGACAAATTGTTATATTGAAATGTTATGACTGCAAAATTATAAAGTTAAGTCAAATTGTTAACTAACTTTTCAAACAACTTGTACTTCTGTGATAGCCAATGTGGTAACTAGCAAAAGTGCAAATCCCTTTATTTACCTAAAATGATGTTCTTTTGTGCTAAAAAATTACTCTAGACTATTGGCCACTGGGAGAGCCAGCCGCTCAGCTGTTCCACAGTCCAGAGAGTGGAGCCAGTACAGCTACCAGACTGAGTGGAGGAGAGCCATCCTGGAGCGTGGCACAGCTGAGCAGTTGGCTCCCATGATCACAGGCAGTGCAGTCCGTATACCACTTGCCTAGAAGTGGTGTATGGATTTCACATAGCAGTAGCTCCATGAGAGAAGCCTGCAGCAGAGACACATTTCAAGCCAAAATACCTTAATATAAAATATATTGCTAAATGTATTAAAAAAGATATAGTTACTCTTTAAATACACAGGCTATGTACAATTATACAACTTTACAATGTAATTTCAAATCCATCAAAACAGCAATATAATGCTAAGAACTGAGCTGTTAGATCATACGACCTTTCTATGATCGATGCATTTCTAAAGGACTATAATTTTCAATATCAATATAAGGGTTACTGTACATGGTTGGCACTCCTTGTGCGTATGTACAGTACTGTATTACAAAGGTGTTCTTTCCTTGAAGTAATACTTCTATGGAAGAATATCTTCATACTATGGATGGAATGATTCATAGGTAATCTGATAGAAAAACCACTGTATGCTTCCATACGAATGCTAAGGTATGTAGAGGCACAGTATAGCCTCATACTCTTCTGTGGGTATCTTATTATAACTTGTCCTGAGCATTACTAAAACGATGTGCATGAGACCTTAGTTGCAATTGGTGTGGCTTGTGTAATGTACACTCATGTACCCCATAGGTAATAGGTTTGGAACCTCTATGATATATATCACTGAAAGCATACATCATTGTGAATGCCAATGTTAATGTTATAGGGGTTATTCAGGCATAGCAAATGTTTGGAAATGTGCACAGTCCATTGAAAAAACATAAAACAAGTCATATTCACCATAATCACTGGCCAAAGTGAGTTGATGATTGGCTGCAAGCAGTCATGGTGACAAATCGTGATAGCAGGGAGTAGAGATGAGCGAGGGATTGGGCACCGGAAGGATGCGGGCAACAGGAAAGGTGAGGACGACTTCTTTATGTTTTTCCAGCAGAAGATTTCCAAAGGCTTATTTTGCCTGGATAACCCTTTGGAAGCCCCCCAATAGTGGTCTAACAGACACATACACGTATATATATGTGTGCGTCTTTAATTGTATATGATATGACTGTGGATTTCTTTATCACTAAAAGTTATAGATTTAAGTCATTGCCAGAGTGACAGGTAAGTGTTAAAGGCTGTGCAGCTTCTGCGGTCCTTGTTATTATTAAAATAATACTAAAATGGAAGTGCTTTTAGATTAAATATGATGCTTCTGCCCTGAATCCCAATGTCTTGTTTACCAGGAAGAATGCTCTACATTACATTGCAAGATTTATGAACATTAATGTCAGAAATGCAGGTCAAACTCACAAGTTGAGTTTAATGAGAAGGTGTAAATCTGTCTGTGGAATGCTAGAGACATATAAAACCTCATTATGTACTGTGTTGTGAAAAAGTAATATACATTTTCAATTTTGTGCTAAGCCAAGCATTGTAGGACAGCACAGTGATTTAGATCCACTTGCTAAGCAATCTTAAGCAATTCATTCTTGAAAATTGCACATTAAAAGGTCTTCTTCAGAAAACAGCTCTATTGTTTTATTCAGATACCTCTTGTGGTTTCAACGCCGAGTATCATTTTTCGTTCATGAGCTACTGAGCACAGGAGGTCAATAATTTGGAAATATATGCAAGAACCATCACAGTGATATCTTATGTTCCGTCAGTCTAGATCTAATCAGTAATTAGTAGGGAAACATGCTCCTCATTAGTTTTATTTCATTGACATTGATGTCATAGCAAATATATAATTACGTGTACATTGCATTCAATTTATACTGAGCCTTCTAACGTATCAAATAAAATGTTTTTTCATTTATATCTGTTTATGCCATGATTTCAGCATTTAAGTTCATGCAGAACTTACTGTTTTCGATAGAATAAGCAATGATTAAAATGATAGCAAAAAAGTAGAAACAAAGTCTCTATAGAAAGCTTAGTGTGCCAGAAGTACTTTTAAAGCCCATTTAATTTGAGTTTTACTAGGCTCTGCAGGTATTTAAAGGAGTTTTCTCACAACTTAAAATTGCTTCACAACCTCTTTGTCCTTCCTGGCTGCTGTTGACCAGGACATGTGACTACTGCAGCCAATCACTGGCCACAATACTGACCTCCAGTGATTGGCTGCAGCAGTCATATTTCCTTGCCAGAAGCACCCGAGAAGGACAGAGTGGCTGTGAAGCTATTTTAAGTCGAGGCAAAACCCCTTTAATACAATTTTTTATGCTGAAAATGTGATAACACGAAAAACAAAACATACTCAACTTTTAAATCCCCCACTGCTCTACTACTTCTTCTAGTCAATGGTCTCCCAATGGTCTACCTTGCTGATCAGTTTTAGCAGCTGATCACACATATAAGTACATTAAAACACCAAATATATGTTCTATTGAATTTGTTTCTAATTTTTTTAAGAGTCATGACGGTAGAAATAGAAGACGGTAAGCTTTCATAAAACACAATTAAGACTGAGGGCTATGACTCATGCTCAATCGTTTCTGTTTCTGCTATGTATAACACATTTGTGATCTGTGTTCTGCTGCTTATCCACATTGCTACATCTTGTTCTTATCCAATGTACTTTTGCAATCAAAATTTTCCCTCCCTTGCTGCCGGTAGCACTTGAGTTGATTATATATTTCCCCACAGTTCTGGGCTAGCTCCGTATTCTGGACATTCTGGGTACTTCATGAAATGATAGCACAACACAATGTTTTATCTTAAGTACACTCAAACCTGAATTATTCAGGTAGTGAATTTGTTCCTATCTCCCAAAATGTAATGACTTTTGTATATCGCATGAGGAGTTGGATGTGGAAGCATCCTAGAGGAACCAGGTTTTCTGTTATTCTGAATTTATTCATTAGGATGCCATTTTTAAAGTTTTAATTTACTTGTTTCATTCATATTAATATGTGATAACTGTAAAAATATGATGGCTGAAAAATAACAATAGGGTGATAAATTTTGACTCCCCTGTAGAGTCAACAATTAAGAAGATACAAATCAGTGTTGGTGTGGTTTTTCAAATAGACTGCAGCAAAGAGCAATTTCATTGCTAATTACATTGTAAACTGCTGCTTTAGGTGCATAATCAAGTGATCATTAACAGTGAAAGCACTTGTACAGTAGCTGCGGTCAATTTAAAAAAAAACACCAACAGTCATGTCTAGTGATAATGTGAGAACCACTCACAAAAAACGGAGCACAAGGTAGAGCGATCACATGCACACCAGACTGTGGTTGGATTCAACATCCACTGAAGCGCACAATCAATTTATGAAGAGATGTCTGACAGCATCCGAGGTAAAAGAAGGGATTTCTTTGTTCTTCCATAACCCTGCTTGAATGTTTCTTAGGTAAAGTGTCCATAATCTTGCAAGATCTGTGGATCTCGCGCATGCGCAGATGGTGCAGTGAAGTTTCTCTCAGTGATGATCGCACAGCACTTCTGATCATGCGCAGTAGCCATATTGATATGTCGGTGATGGAGGCAGGCGGGTTTATAGGATCAAGTGACCCCTCTGCCTATACACAGGTGTGTATAATACTTGTAATGTGCCCAACAAATCCATTGGTCAATTTTTTATTTGTCTCGTTTGCCAGATGTACATTAATACTATGGTTTGTCTGTATATTGGATCAGCTTGACAAACACTCCTGTTAGAGGGGTCGAAAAGTCATGCTATCCATGCAGGGTTATGAAAGAATAAAGAAATCCCTTCTTTTACCTCGGATGCTGTCAGACATCTCTTCATAAATTGATTGCCCACCAACAGTCATGTCAGTGCAGTGTAATCCGCAAAAAGGATCACACGGGATGCAATATTCTGCAGCAGTGTTGCAGAATATGTCGTACCTGAATTCTCCACAAATTTGGCACTGCTATATGTGGATTTTGATGCGGAACTGCCAGCAGGATTCTACTATTTTCAGTTTCACACCGAAATCTGCACAATAGCAGTGCAGATTTTGGGGCTGAATATTCCGCAGAAGGGGATATTCTGTAACACTGTTGTTGAATATTCCATCCTGTATGAAAGGTCCCTTAAGTTCACACGTTGGTCCTTTTTACACCGGGTGTAGGTTAGAAATCCCATCTACTTTTCTGCTACTGCAGTATTCTGCATATTTTTAGTAAGGAAATTTGCTGTGGAAAATATACAACATATCTACATACCCTTTTACAGCACTGGTCCAAGATTTCTTGTCCTTTCATAAATTTGATCAAGAAACACTTATCCGGGCGGACAATTCGTCCAATCTCAATCTGTCCTATATATCACTATACATAAAGTATCAATGACAAAATGTCAAATGTCTTAGGGCTCAGTCACACGGGCGCATCGGCGCCCGTGTTACTGCATGTAGCAGATGGCCGTACCTGAAGACAGACGTCTCTCTGCAGCACCGTTAGAAAGAACATGTGACCGGCTTCATTGCCGGTCATGTGATCTTTCATCAGCGCTGGAGAGAGATGTCCATCTTCAGGTATGGCTGTCTTCTTCCTGCAGTGAGGGCTCAGTCACACGGGCGCATCGGCGCCGGTGTACGGGTGCCGATGTGCCCGTGTGACTGAGCCCTTAATGGAGAAGGAAAGCAATTGGATGAAATGAGGATTGGATAAAAGAAATTAAACAAAATGTAATAGTGGACGAGAAAAGCAGCAGAGAAAATCTATGGATTGAACGAGATTTGGGTTGGACGAAATATCCTATCCTGAAACCTTTATTTTCTATGAGGTATTTTTAGTATTTTTGTTTGAACATTAGTGATCAATATTTCATATCTGGGATTCTGTTCACTGTAGGTTTTGATCAGAGATGTAAGTTGAAGCTCCTGTGCCCCAAGGCACAACCTGTATCAGGGCTCCCAACTATAATGCCTTATTCATAACATTGGGCTCCCTATATGGAGAAGAGAGGCCTTATCGGCCCCCTAAAGCTCCTGGGCCCAGGGGCAACCCCATCCCCTGCATTCCCTATAGTTGCACCCTTGGTTTTGATGTATATGCCGTGAAAACCTCTTAGCATATATTTCTGATGAATGCCTAAAATCGATGACATATAGTTGTCCATAGGCTCTCCTGTTCAAAAAAACATATTCTGCATGATATGTATTGTTTTTTACTGGATATTGCGTGGAATTGCATAGTCTGCTACTCTATTTCATACCTTTGTTTTGCAATATCCTGATGAATACAAGGCAAAAGCCCAAAGGACACACTTTTGACCTCCATCAGGCTAATGGAGCCCTATGGAGATGACTGGCATGTACAACAAAAGCTTTTCCCTGTCATACATGCTAAGTGGACATCACAAACGTGATGTGAACATATTCTGACATGGTAGTTTAGATAGACTGTCAGACATTTACTAAGTAAATTGCACAAGACTTCAAACTGGTATAGAATGTCTCACGTGTCAAATGTTTTTAGACTCTTTTTTACCTGTAGTAGCTTATAGGTTATAAAGTATACCAAGTTTATTAACAATGGAGGGAATTTTCATTGTAAACCTGTCATAAAAAAGGGACAAAATTGAGAAAAAGCCCTATTTGCGCTACAAAGTTGCAACTTTTTAAAATGTACACTGCTCACACCAGTTTTCCGAAAAGGGATGTGACTTATTGGGAAAGGAGCTTTTGGCCCTGGGCTGACAGATTTAAGTATGATTTACATCAGAAGGGAGCCAACGAAGGAGGTATGTATAGCCTGCTCTGCTACTTGTTTAGTAGTCAGAGAGATGCTGGCAGTTTTCCTTCGAAAAAAAGGCAAAAAAAAAGTAATTTATGAAAATAGTTATTCACTGCTATTATCTGATTTGTGTATGTGGGAAATTCTCACCTGGTACCATGAGTATGCTCGATCTGAGGGATCAATGAGAATGGTGATAATTTTTGCCTTTGGAATTAAAGCAGCAGCGCGTTTAGGAGCTTCTTCAGAATGAAAATAGTTGGCACTTTTCTCAAACAGGAAATCAGTAGTTACATTTGATGGAACTGGGAAAAAATCCATATACCTGAGAAGACACAGTAAAAAGCTTTAACATATTTTAATATATTCTACATGACATTTATTTTATAAAACCAATTACACCCTGCCATGAAAAAAATAAATGTTGCTGCAAGTAGAAACCTTCATGTATTTTTTTGCTAGGCACATCGCTGACATCTTATTAATACTAAGCAGCCTGCCCTTTAACCCTCTGCTGTTGACCCACAGACTCTGTCGACATAGATTACAAAAGCTATTATTTTATTATTTGATTAGCGATATGAGATTGTAAAGATTTGTACACAATATATCATACACAGTAGTATTCAATATGCCATGTTTCCTTTCTGCTACTACCACTGAAAACTTCGAAATCATTCAGAAAACTTTATTTTTTCCATGAAAACTCACACTTTTATTTAGCCATAAAGCCATGAATTTAGTAGAAGATATTATGGACACAATGACAAGACCAGCACTGATGAACAATACCGTTTTAGCTGTCTTTGGCTATATTTGTTTTTAGGTTCATAAATTAAAGGTAATGTTTTATGGAGCTCACTGATGGTCATGTGGTCTTTGTCTACGATATTCACAGTAGGAGTTAGTTGCATACATGGTGCTTTGTTGAGCTAGGCTGATATAATGATTTCTGCTTAAAAATATGGTTCTTTAAATGTTGCTTTCATCAAAGAATTTCCATTTCCAGTAAATTCAGCCTTGCAGACCTTTGGACAGCATGATGGCTGTCTTGTAGTCTTGGGGTCTTGGGTTGAAATCTGGCCAAAGAAAGCATCTGCTTGGAATTTGCATGTGATTAACTTAGATTGTGAGTCCTAATCGGGAATAGAATTGATGTAAGTGATGGCAATCTTTGTACAGTGTTGTGAAAAATGTTGGTGCTGTATAAATAAATGCAATTTGGCATTGCCCCTATCCTGTTTGTCCTTGCCATCAAACCCGTACTAATGCTCATTCTCTTAATGCTCATTAATAATATTTTAAGAGGTCCCCATCTTCTTAAAATATTATTAAGTTGCTGTCACAGCCCAACTCACTCTCCTTCACTCTGCTATTTCAGCCCTACTATAGGTTCTCCTAGAGCTCCCAAATATAGACCCAGTACCCATTGACTTTCTGATCTGGTCGGCCCCAAAATCTAGACTTTCCCAGCTCGGATCTCTTATGCACCACACTCTCTCTGTCGGGTTATGTGGTCAAATATTCCTCTAATCTCCTTTCTCCGCATATGCTACTCATACCTAGTTAGATAGTTGGAATAATCCCACCTTCCAACCAGGAGCGGTCTCCCTCCCCTCATTTGTCGGTAGTGATCCAATGTTTTTCAAACTACATTACCTCCTAATACTAGGATTGTAACATTTCAGGCCTTACAGTAATTTCATAACATTCCCAGTTTGAAAATTATTACCACCAACTTACACATAGGGTGTCCGCCCTTGCGTGTGGCAGGGAAGACTTTCATAGATGTAACCCCTATGAAAGAATGTGGTGTTTTCTTTCATTCTTCAGGTTTAATCTTGCTTTTGTACTCTTCTCTAAACAAACTCTTACAGCACTCTCAACATACATATTGTTCAAACATGGGAGTGGGATCTATCACAGGACAGGAACCCCTCAAGTCTGGACCGAAATGTGGTTAACAATCTTTAAATGCTCCATCAATATTGTATCCCTTAAATCAATTTAACGGGGAACTCCTGAGATGGTATCAAATACCTGCATGAATAGCTCACTATGTACATAGCTACCCCTTCTTTCTTTAAAGTGTGTGCAGACCCCAGGACAGTGTTCTACATTTGATGGATGTGCCCCAGAGTGGCCCATTTCTGGTCCAGAAACGATGGTATAATACACACCCTCTTTAATCTCATCTCTCATCGTGACCCATGGATCACCTCCTACACTGTAAAACCCAAGTCCTTCCTCAAACCTAATTCTGTCTCTTTATCTTTCTCTTCCTGGCAGCTAAACAACCATAGCTGATTTGTGGGGAAAAATGAGCATTTCTCTACAAGACATTACATCTAGAAGGGATGGCTTCATTATAAATGAGAAACTATCCAGTATTCTACTAGACAAATATGACCAATTTATTGTTATCTGGCAACCATGAATTGATTATACCCACCCACAATTGTCTTCCCCTCTCACTACCACACTGACAACCCATTTCTCATTTTACCTTCCCTATAATATAGCTTGCATACCAGGTCACTCCCCCTCCCTCCACATTCTCCGCACTTGCTTATTCTTTCTTCCTTCCTCTTCCCCACTTCCTCTAAATTATTTTCCTTGTTTTTTGTCCTGTATTCACTTTTTTCTGTTTTCTTTGTTTCAGACTAATTGTTGTTTCCATGATTTCTGAATAGACCCCCATAGTTTTAACATCATCCTAAGTTTTTGTCACCATTGACCATGTGTCAAACCCAACGGAATATAATTTCCTTTCTTCCACCTGTGCATGGTACGACTGCTTCCTGAGTCTATAATATAGCAATAACATGTATCTATGACTCAAGGAGAGGTCATACCATGCACAAGTGGAAGAAAATAAATGATTTTGACCTGCAGGCTATCAGTTTCACATTCCAGCCCTAGACCTTCGCTAGCAAGATGTGCTTAGTTGTATATGGGACTATACGGGTCACTCAATATTGCTTACCACTCATATTTGTCTCTACCGTTTAAGAAAACTCTACCCCTCAGACTCACCTATCGTTGTGTGTTACACTGCTTGCATTGTACTTGTGCCCAAGTATATCTGCTTTACACTAACAAAAAACTGATATTGTAATTTGTAACTTTATCTTAAAATCAATAAAACGTTTGAAACAGAAATAAATGGCATTACTATATCTGTCAGTAGCTTGAAGTCATCTGCAGACATTTCACTCCACACTTTATCAAGTGTCTGCTATGAATTTACTTAAAGGGGTTGTCCCGCGGCAGCAAGTGGGTCTATACACTTCTGTATGGCCATATTAATGCACTTTGTAATATACATTGTGCATTAATTATGAGCCATACAGAAGTTATAAAAAGTTTTATACTTACCTGCTCCGTTGCTGGCGTCCTCGTTCCCATGGTGCCGACTAATTTTCGCCCTCCGATGGCCAAATTAGCCGCGCTTGCGCAGTCCAGGTCTTCTCCTGTTCTCTATGGGGCTCCGTGTAGCTCCGTGTAGCTCCGCCCCGTCACGTGCCGATTCCAGCCAATCAGGAGGCTGGAATCGGCAATGGACCGCACAGAAGAGCTGCGGTCCACGGAAGCAGAGGATCCCGGCGGCCATCTTCACAGGTAAGTATAGAAGTCACCGGAGCGCGGGGATTAAGGTAAGCGCTCCGGTGAGCTTTCTGTACGTCCCTGCATCGGGGTTGTCTCGCGCCGAACGGGGGGGGGGGGTTGAAAAAAAAAAAAACCCGTTTCGGCGCGGGACAACCCCTTTAAGGCTTCCGACGCACATGCGAATTTGGGTCTGTGTGCTGTCAGTGTTAATTCACAGACAGCAAATGCACACATTATAGCCGATGGGGCAATGCACAGAGCCATTTTTCACGTGGACCAATGGTCCTTGTGAAAAATGCAGTGCATGTCCTATTCTTGTCCATATCACAAATGCAAGTCAGTACTGTACATAGACAAATCTTCATCACATGCGGCAAGTGTGCGCTTGGCCTAATGGACATGATTTGTACAATATGATGCAACCAATCTGCTCTCACAAGAGCTCTTCAGAAATGAGATCTGGTGATTGTTGTGCTCAATCCATTACACACTGAATGCTTTTTTCCTAAACAGATCTCACATTGAGTAATTTTCACCTGTGTTTTGGGTCATTGTAATGTAGTAGGATGAGATTAGCACTTATCATGTAGTTCAGAGGAAGTGGCATGGCATTGAAAATGAAGCAATTGCATTCCTTAAGATTCATTTTACACTGTATAAATTTCGTAGGGCACCAACACCAAAGCAACCCCAGACCATCATATCTTCTCCACCATACTTAATACTTTTCTTCAATCAGCTACCATCTCATATGTGTTTTTATTAGTTTTATTTTTAACTTTTACTGGCACACCTCATATACAGTTTTTTCTTTATACTCTGTCTGAGAGACAAGCAGGGGCTTGGAGTTGCCTCTTCATAGTTAAAGATGACAGACATAGGTTTTCCTGCATCCAGAACAAAGATTTAGTTTGGCACTCCGCTACTTTTTGTGGCCTCCATAATAATAGTGCTCCATTTGGGGCCCCCAGTAGTAATAGTGTTCCTTATGTGGCCCCCCATTAGTAATAGTGTTCCCCATGCGGCCCCTACAGTAGTAGTGCTCTCGGCTTTGGTGCCCTTTGGTACCCTCTGCCCTCTGTGAATTACATTAAACATACTCTCACACAGCTCCTGGTTTTTCTCACTGTGCTGCTGTGCCAGTACTGGATGCATCTTTAGTCTTTTTCCTCTGTCACTTGTTCTCATGATCCTCCTGCTCTGAGGCACTGGAAACAGAAGATGCACCCAGTGCCAGCCTGGTGGCATGATGAGAAAGACCAAGAGCAGTGTGAGAGCATCATTTATGTGCAGCAGACATGGACTTGACAAAGACTGCAGACAATGTGGTTGAAACGTTGTCGCTACGTATGGGCATAATAAAGGTTATCTTCACCGGATGATGTGAGTGAAGTTATAATTTGGATATACTCCTGGATGCTTCTTTAAACACACATGGACTGCCTATGTGCAGCAGACAGTAATGAAGGCAAGGAGGAGGACAAGCAGACAGACACAGCTGTCACAATGGCTAAACTGGAAATGTGCAGTAAGGTGTAGCTGCCTTCGCTTGGGCCACAGAGGGCACTTGACAGATGGTTGCTACTTACAAAGGTACTGTGTGTGTTCAGTGTGGTCAATAGCAATCAGCTAACTTCGAACTTGGTTGGCCAACACCCTCCCTCTCCTCTATCCTAATTGCACCCTGGTCACATACCCCACTCACACACCGACCATGCGTTGGAGGGATATTTAGTATTTTACTTACACATAGATAAGGCTTGCGTAGAGTGCAACTCATACAGATATGTGTAGTATACTATGCAGACCGACAGCCTATTAGTGACACCCATACTATTAGACCAGGTGAGCTGCCCCACAGTATCAAAGTGTAGTGAATTCAGGCAGAGCCTAAGGTAAAGCCTCAGCTGTAATAGCTACAGGTCTGGAGGGAAATCAGGGATGAGCCAGGAGTCAACAACAGGAGATCTCAGTTTGCAGTACAAATGGATGAGGTGGATAACATAGTAAGATGGAAAGCCAGAAGTTAGTATTAGGAGGTCTAGTCACAATAGCAGAGGAGCAGGCAGAAGTGCAGCTTGATCAATCAATGCTAAGGAGCAGAATAATCACGCACTGAGGGAGTGGCAAGGCTAGGCTTTCATAGTAAGAGCAATCAAGGAACAGGGAGGAACCAATCAGGAACCAGGAGCAGGAGCTAGGGACAAGAACAAGGTTATGCAGGGGAGCTTGTCCAGAAATCTGGATAGTTCACTGGGGATATCCACGGACTGTAGTACAGGAGGTCATGGGTTTGAGCCCTGGCACAAAAGTGTGACACACATACATAGAAGCTTATTTATGTGCAAGTAAAATATTTACCCGCCCCACCCAAATGTATGGTATGTGTGAGAGTGGTTGCTCATCAGTATTTTTTATCCGTGTTACCTTCCCTATATAGCATTTTGCCTTTCTGCATGCTGCTGGGAACTTGTGTCTTTGTATCAGTAAGTATGGCTGTTTTCATTGATTTTTGAATGGATTTGATCCTTTTTCTGTGAATTGTTTGCATTTCTGGGTAATATTCTGCTAGAAAACGTTGGCTCGTGGCATTTATGTTGATCTAACTCTGGCATGTACTACCTACCTAAACACTGTTACTGATCAAGTGCACTCCTTCATAGCAACAGTATGCATGCTGGCACAATGCAAAAATTGTTCAAGAATGTTTTGAGGAACATTACAAAAAGTTCAAGGTGTTGGCTTGACCTTCAAATTCCCTAGATGTCAATCTATGACACATCTGTGGGCTGTGCTGGCAAAATAAATCACGTCCATCGGGGCCCCACAGGTTACAGGACTTAAAGGGGTATTCTGCAGATTCAAAGTGAAAGTTATATGCTTCATAAGATGATAACATCTAATTTTGCAATATAACCTTATACTTGTTATACAAATCTGCAGAGATATGGCTTTATCTTTGTCCCCCCCCCCCCCCCCCCACTTAGTTCTCCATTGCTATCTAGTGGTTACGACCTGTATGCTCTGCTGTTTTACTGGTTGGGTATGCTTAGTGCCTTCAAATTCTGTAATGATGACTTAGTTTGTTCAGTCTTGAATGCATACTCATCAGTAACTAGCAATGGGGCATTGTGGGAGATGTAGTTTTTGTACTTCCTGGCAGCTATATTAAATAATAATGTGGAAATCTGAAGCTGGTTGGAAACCAGTGATGGTGCAGGGTTGGCAAAAAAAGGCACCGGAGTTCAGTTTGACGATTTAGATGGATATTTAGAATAATGGCAATAAGTGGAAAGATTAGAAAAATGTTGCTCAGTCTTTGGAATACCACTTTAAAGGTTATATTGCTAAATGCTTGGTGTCAGACACCATAGGACACCTTCACAGGTCTTGTTGTGTCCTTGATGGCTTGATGGGTCAGTGATGTCTTGATAGTATAAAAGACATGTACACAATATTTTATTGACATGGCAGATAGGCAGCATGCATCTATATGATAAATGTCTTTACGATAAATGTCCACTTTTGACTTTAGGTACAGTAAAATAAACTTTAAATATTCTTTAGATCCCTCCAGTACGGTAATTTAACTTCACATCCGAAAAGCTGACTGGAGAGAAGCAAGTTATTAGATGTCAACTAAGAATAGCTGAGGTAATGATTAAAGTCCTGCTTGTAATTCAGCACAAGCCAGCAGTGTCTTACACTCATTTTACTTCCCATGGTTAGAGAAAGTTAAGTTTTATAGAGGTACAGAGTAATCAATGGTCAACAGAAGTAAAAATAAATTGGCCTAATAGAATAAAGTTAGATTTGTGAAAGTTGCTGAATATCACCTAAAAAAACCCTGACTGATTTGTAAAGAGATCTCTAATATTCAGGGGCTCGGACACAATGGACACTATCTGGCTGCTCACTTTTTAAATAATATCTCACTGTTAGTTTGTTGAAGCAAATGATGACCCAAAGGGGACCAGATTTATATTTGGTTAGTTTATGATCACTCAGCCACAAGAGAGAAAATACATTTCTATCACAGAGGAAAAAAGCGGTTCCATTTTTATTATTCTTATAATAATGTAGCACATTGGCTCACTCCAGAGAATTTCTACCTTCTAGACTGTGGTTTCATTAGTGCTTAGAGGGGTTGTCTGGTTGCTGGCCAAAATGTGTTAAAATAACAAAATCAAGGGTTACAAAACCCATCCTCTGCCCTGGCGATTCAGCACTGCAGTTCCATGGCCCTGCCAATTTTTCTTGCAGAACAGATACCACATATCAACTGCAGCCAATCAGAGGCTGCAGTGATCAGGTGTCATCATGTCTCCTGGTTGGGAGACATGATACAAGGAGAATGGCAACTGATTGGCTGCAGCGGTCAGGTGGTATCTGTTCTACAAGAAAGACTGGGAGGACCATGGAACTACAGCATTGGGCAGCTGGGGCAGAAGATGGGTAAGTGCCACTGCTTTTGTGTATTTTAACAAATTTGAGGCTGTACTTAAGAAATTGTCCAGGAACTGGACTACTCCTTTAATCTCCCTTTGATCCTAAACACACTGTTACGTGTGCTGCTGGGATCTGTACTTCTAAGCTTCCTAGCAGCACAGCCCTCACAGGGTTAATTGATTGAGCTGGCTGGGTGTGGTTCTTCCTGCTAGCCAATCTCCTGGGTCTGTGCTCACATATAAACCCAGCTCCTGGTCAATCTCTGTCTGGTGTTCAGGGTGAGCAGTCATGAATCCTTGTCTGTTGAAATTTGCTGTGTGACCTGCTATCTGTGTTTTTTTTGCAGCTTGCTGTGTGATCCGTGCCTTGCGGTTCATGTCCGTTTGTACGTTTATTTTGTGTCAGTTTGGTCTGCTGAGTTTGTTTGCTATGTCTGCGCTAGGTTGGCTCCTAGGGCCCTCTAGTAGATGTGTCTTACTTGTGTAGGACTGCAAGATACGAGGGGCCTTGCCGGTGCTGGCAGCTTAAGTTCATTGGCCAATGTACGAACTAACACCTCGCATTTATATTCAGCGTATCATCTGCTATTAGTGTTTGCATTGTGGCTGCTGTATGCTGTGAATTCTGGCTCTGTGTGTCCTGTGGTTCAGTTCCTGTCATGTGGCATGTGAATGCATCCTGTTCTGGTGCGTGGCTCCTAGGATCAGCTAGGGCCCAGATCCGAAGATCGCTGGTCTGCCCTCATTGGGGCAATGTCCCCGCTTAGGTAGGGCACTACCATCCTCCCCTGTAGAACAGGGTCAGTTTGCATAAAACCCATGTGCATACCCAGTCCTTCTTTGGTCACGATTGTAACACACACACACATTTGCAACCTAAGAATATCTGTATACCTAATATATATTTTTTAAATATCCCTCTTAAATCAAAATGGCTGCTTATAAATATTTTTGGGGCATTCTTAGAGAGAATATATTATAACCGTTTTTAGCTCACAAATCACTTACACATACAGCAAAAGCCATACTACATATTTAAGGCATTGTCTGGACAACATTCTACCTATGCTAAAATAACAAAGGGAACGGTACTTACTCATTCTCTGCTGCAGCCCCATTGTCCTCCTGGTGTTTGTCGCAGAAGGTGAAATCACCTGACTGCTGCAGTTAATTAAAGGTGGTAATTTCACCATTCTTAACTCCTGGCATCATGGCACACAGGATGTGAGTGCTGATACCCGGAGAATGGGCTCAGATTTACTTGTGGTTACACCTCACTCACACGAGCGTGGTTTTCACGCATAATAGGCACGTTAAAAAATTGCGCCTAGCTTGGGCGAAAATCACGTGAACAAAGGAAGGGCTGAGCTTCATCCACGCAAAAATCAAGTATTCACACAAGGGAATGGGTGCTGCTATCGGCACACTCTTCTCCATATTTGCAGAAAGGTATTTTGGGTGGAAAATCTCAGGATAATAAGCATTATGAAAAGACACAAAATATAAATGTCTGCCATACTTGTACTATGCAATGAGGATATTTATAGTGGACGCCTATAGATGCGAAGCTGCATGCAGAATTAAACATACTTAAAAAATTATTGCGAAAGAACGTTTTGCTTGGGGAAAAGCAATATTTACACATGCAAACAAAAACTATTCTCACTGTGCAGCAAATAGAGCAACCGCTCACATGCTTGCGTCTAACACCCTTCCCCATGGCTTGCATTGGCAATTAAATGGCTAATTAAGGTGAGCTGAAATCTTTTATGAGAGTGGTTCACAGCTAGTCTCCCTCCCCCTTTCCCTTTTTGTCCTGGTCCTATAGGAGTCTATGGAAACAGCGCATCACGCACACAGATAGGTCATGTCCTATCTTTTCATGCAGCACGGACCTTAGATGCGTTCATTGTAGCCACACATGTCCTATCTTTTAAAGATGCAAGTTTTTTGCGCATCAAAAATACCTTCATCTGAAGGTTTCTATAGGAAATCATTGGCTCTATTAGACACAATTTTTTTTGTGCATTCTGCGCTAAAATCATGCTCGTGTGAACAAGGCCTTATGATGTCTGAAACTAGTCACTTTCTTAGTGTGTGTGATGCTACTACCTGATCCCTATCACAAGAAATGACTAGAGGGGGACACAAATACCCCTATCACAGTTACTGATGATGATCACATAGCTACTGTCACACAGTAATAAAAGAGGAGACCACAGCTCGTCTTCCTGACTGTATACTTATGGACTGTAGCTTATTTAGGTGAGTATAGAACGTTAAGCAAAATGGTATAGCCTCAGTTAATGCTGTGCTGATGCATCACAGGACAGATGTGAGACTGAAAGTAAAAAAATCTCAGCCTCAAGATGGAGCCTGATAAGCTTCAAACAGGGACTTCTACACATGGAAGTGGTTGGAATAGGCAGTGGAGACTTCTAGAGTGTGACAGATAATCAGGTGAGGGGGGTAAGAATTGAAAAAATGTGTTTTCGCCAGAGTAGCCATTTAATTAATGCTTGTCATGCTGTTGTGGAGATTGGAAAGTATCATGTTAGAGAGAAAGTAGCATCATGGAATCCAAGGTAAGTACAATACTTGTTTAAGTATGTAGCTTTAGAAGCTGATGAGGGAATCTGGCATTGAGTTTAAATCCTTAAGGTTCTCTTTAATGCAGAATTAATACTTGTGTGATTAATTCAGTCTAGGAGTTTTGGAAAAGTAAATATAAGATATGGCAAGAGGAGCCCGAACTTTACATACCGGTATCTACCACTTTATCACAGGAATGGGCAGGGATTAGAGATGAGCGAGCATACTCGTCCGAGCTTGATACTCGTTCGAGTATTAGGGTGTTCGAGATGCTCATTACTCGTAACGAGTACCACGCGATGTTCGGGATACTTTCATTTTCTTCCCTGAGAAATTTGCGCGCTTTTCTGGCCAATAGAAAGACAGGGAAGGCATTACAACTTCCCCCTGCGACGTTCAAGCCCTATACCACCCCCCTGCAGTGAGTGGCTGGCGAGATTAGGTGTCACCCGAGTATTAAAATCTGCCCTCCAGCGGCTCGCCACAGATGACTTCTGACATAAATCAGGGAAAGTGCTGCTGCTATAGGGAGAGCGTTAGGAGTTATTTTAGGCTTCAAGAACCCCAACGGTCCTTCTTAGGCCATAGAAATCGCAGATCGCACCTATGTGCGATCTGCGATTTCTGTTCTCTTCTCTATATGCGCTCAATGGGGCCGGCGGCAGCAGCGCCGACCCCATTGAGAACATATAGAAGACAAATCATTCTTCTCTGCCACAGCTGTAACAGCTGTGGCAGAGAAGAACGATGTTTGCCCATTGAATTCAATGGAGCCGGCAATACAGCAGGTTCCACTGAAAGCAATGGGCTGCCGGCGATCGCGGGATGAATTGTAGGGAAGGGCTTAAATATATAAGCCCTTCCCTGCAATTCATCCAGAAATGTGTTACAATAAAAATATATACCGTATATACTAGCGTATAAGGCGACGGGGCGTATAAGACGACCCCCCAACTGTCACCTTATACGCCGGGAATACAGCGGAGCAAAGAATAAAAATCATTACTCACTTCTCCTGGCGTTCTGCGGCGCTGCTGCAGGCTGTCGCTCCCTCCTGGTCCCCGGCAGAGCATTGCTTTCTGGACACAGGGCTTGAAATCCCCGCCTCCAGAAAACACACGTGCCTTCAACCAATCACAGCCAATGACAATGATGTCAGATAGCAGTCATTATACAGTATAAGCTTTGCTCTTGCTCAGCACTGGCTCTTCTGTAAATAGCTGGACTGGTGATTCTGAAGTTCCTTGTTAGTGTTGAGCGAACTCAACCAGTAGAACCCTGTTTCGGGTCAAACGCTGCTAAAAATTCAGTTTGCACAAACCTGAATCGAGCTTTTAGCAAAGTTCTACTTAAAAGAGGGTTCTACTGGCTGGTTCAATCAATATAGTTCTGAACACAGGTGCATAACACTGTCTAAGAGCCATACAAGCCATGTATAATACTCTCAGAATGACTCAGGGCTTTTATAACTCTTAGACAGTGTTGTATGCCAGTTTTAGGAGGTTTGGTGAAGTTCAAATTGGGTTAGAATTAATTCAGATTGAACTGAACATTTTCCAAAAGTTTGGTGAACCGGCTGAACCGAACTTTTCAAAAGTTTGCTCATCACTACTCCTTGTGGTGGTGTCAAGCAGTATTCGTTTTCTTTATTTAATCTTGGAAAAGTAAAAAAGACCAGATGACACTGTAATTATGTGTACGCTATTCCTACTCTAGCAGACAGTACCTGCCCAATACTGCTTATGACATTTATTAAATGAGTAATTAGGGAATTCTGAAATTTAATAGTGTGTCCCCACTGATCTGTAGCTTCATCACTTGATGCAGAGCAGTTTCAAAGAGCTGCTTTACTTTCCTGCACTACATAGACAACTCATTGCCCCTATCTTAAGTCTAGACCGCCCCTGGCCTGGCTGTATATGGCTGCCAAGAGTGGTCAGCATTACGGACACAGCTGAGCAGACTGTGCTACACTGTTTCTGTAACTCGCACAGAAGTAAGTCAGAGTTATGGAACAAGAGTAGCCTAGAAAACTATCCAGTTTCTGCAGCTCCCAAGTTATTGAAATAGCATGGGTTGCATGCTAAACGGTTTCCGTAGTTCTCATTCCCTTCTCTGGGGATTACAGAAACAGCATAGGACAGCCTGTTCGGCTGTTTACATACTCTCAGCTGCCATGCTCAAAGACTTATTGCCATATTGGCTATGATTGGCTGAGATGGGAATACCCCCTTAATTTTCCCTGTGGTGGTGCTGCTGCAGGGAAATTGAACCTTTAGGCCTTAATTACACGAGTGCAAAAAAAGGAATAATTTTAATGTGTGCATGTCCATGTGGCATTTTTATGCATTGCATGTGTTTGTTTTTTACGTTCGTGTGGCATCAATGTGCTTTTTTATGCACAAAAATACTGAAGGAGGCAATTTTTTTCTAGAATTGCTTAGCAATGATGATTTTGCACCCATTGACTTGTCGTCTGAGCAGTTGGACCATAATCACTCCAATAGTCCGTGTGGAAAAAAACATGTCTATAAAGCCCCATTAACTTTAATGGGTCAATGTGCAGTCATTTGAAAATATGGACAGCACATGGGTGTGAGACTCACTAGTATGTATAAGCCCTAACTCTCAAGTTTCCCAATATCCCAAGATATATCAGTTGATCTTGAGGGGTCCCATCATGGGGATATTTTGTGAACAGATTATTTTCAAGAGAGCCAACTAATAGAGAAAGCCTTTACAAGAAAGTAAAAAAAGAGAAAGAAATAACATTCAGTTTGGCACTTACCAATCCAAGCCTTTGTGGTAGTTATTTCCATTGAAGAATTGCATCTCCTCAAATGTTTTTGGGTTTGGTGAATTGCTAATTATTGCAGGGTGCATAACCAAAAATAAGTATAACGCTGTAGTACCTGCCATAAAAAACAAACACAGTTTAAAGAAATACATTTAGATAATCAAAAGACAATCTGTTAGGATCACTGTCATGATAGTTCGATTCTGACAGATTCTAACAGATCCCATTGACTTACAATGGAATTTGTCAGACTTCCTTTGGCATGATGGTGTTTTTGGTAGCAGAAATAGCGCTGCAGACTGTGCTAGTATTGAGGTCTTTTAATGGGATGCATTGATTTTTTTAAAATTTCTCAATCACAGAAAAACATAAAATTGTCATTATCAGCCTTGCTATCCCATGTATAGTTATAGACATGTCCTAACTTTGTAACTTATACGCAATAACCAACTAAAATCCAGTCACCAAATGCCATTTTTGGTGACCCCTGTCTCTACTCATCCAGTGCATGAAATAAGTGGCATCATCCGGCTACCTTGCATTCTCCAACATGTCTGGTCCTTTAAAGTTATTGCTAGCACAAATGGGTTGTGAGAATCATGGGGGAATAATTAGTACTTTAACACCTTAGTACAAGTACATGTCCAGCAGCTTAAAGAGAATGCATCACCTATATATTTTTTTACTCATCAAAACCAGATAGTAAAACATATCACATTTTTTCTAATCTGGATTTATTATCTGATGGTAGATTGTTTAAATTGCATTGTCTGTACATGACAATGGGGGTGGCCATTTCACCTTTGCTGCAGTTAGCAGGATTTAGAGATGCTTTACAGCAGAACTCATGGACCACAGACACAATGGACCGGAGGGGAACCAATGAGTTGTATGGGAGAGCTTTCTAGGCATGCTTTGTGGTGTGTGCAGAGTTCATTTTGCAGGAAGGGACAGGAGCTGAGCTGTGACATCACCTATTGTGAATGGGGAATTCTGCATTATCTTTATATAGGTGTTTTATTTCATTGCAATCCTTCCTGTGATGATATTGAGATGAGAGCTGAAAAGGTTTCTCTACAGAACAGGAAGTCTCAGTCTATCATTAAAGGGGTAATGATGACCTATCCGGAGGATCGTTGATCGGCTGGGGTCCTTCACTTGGGACCCCGACCGATCAGCTGAGCAAGCGCATGCTGTCAGTGCCGCAAATACACAGAGGTCAGAGCGGAAGCACCTCTGTGTAGTGGCCGGCGCTTGTAACTGCAGGCACAGCTTGCATTGATTTCAACAATATCACATTTTTTTCTCTTAGGAGCACACGGCCTTATCTATTTTTTTGATGGGTCTGGTCTTGGAATCTGTTAGTGAAGATTCATCTGTTTCTAGTGAATTTATACTAAACACATATAATAATAATCATTATTTGTATAGCGCCAACTTATTCTGCAGCGCTTATATATACATATAGGATAATATATAGATGCCTCCAATAACATCCATATGGATCTATGTATGCATCTTGTCTATATGGCCAAATGATACCATATTTTGCTATACACTATTTTTGTAAGTTGTGTGACACAAGTTTTCATTTTGTCTACATCTCTGTATATTCCATTGTAATCATTTGGTTTTGCCTATATTTTCCTGACAAGATACAAACAATAATTGTACTGCTGGCACTGGATTCTGAATGATTAAAAATACATTTATTTCACATTTCTTAGGTTGGCAGATAAAACTGGTATATTAATTTCCCCGAGGATTTGTCCTGAAATAAAGCCCAATTGTTGTCATCACTGTGCCTCGATATCATTTCTCTGAAAGTCTCAGAAATAATGTGCTCATATTCTTTTTTAGTTTTTCCAAGCATATCAAAGCAGCATGTGATTAAAAATAATACTTGCATCAAGAAGAAAATTAATATTATTAGCGCCGTGCAGTTAACATGCCTATCAATTAGCATGGTAGAAGGTTTCGTTGCCATATTTTCCAAATGTTCCTCATTGAAGATTTAAAACTTCTTTGTCAGCTCAGAGAGAGGAGGTGAGTCACCTTTATACTGCCAGCTGTTTCCCTTTATTAATATGAATTGTTGAATTTTATTAAAGGATTTGTTTGCTTTCTACGGCTTTTTACATATAATTTATTTTGCTAAATAATAGGAAGTAATCCAGTTTTCTAATGTACAGGTATTTAAAATTCTGCTTACACCCCTTTATGGGGCTCCTATGTACACAGTAGATTGGTATAGTCCATGGACTGGACTGTCCATAGTAATGGATGTCAGTCATGTGACCCCTGGTCTTGCCCTTGCACTGATCAGGTATCTAGTAGGTTAATAGCAGCTTAACGCCCTTTTGCATGCAACGATTATCACTCAAAATTCATTCAAACAGCCGAAAGTGAATGATAATTGTTACGTGTAAGCGCGGGCAGTCCGCCATTTCTCATTCATTATTCGTTCATTGCTGAATTTTAGTCTGTCTAAAAAAGCACAGCGTATGGCTGTCGGGACAACAAAGCAACTATTTTTACACTCCCTCCTAGTGCTCCACCATTGGCTGGTAAATCATCGGCCGTTCTGACGTACACGGCAGAAGCTACACAGAGCAACGAAAATACATTCACCATCTTTTACTTCGCATGCTAAGGTCACGGCGTCTACATCAAACACGACACCTAGACATTCTTTCAAATGTCAATTCACAAAGCTCCTTGTTTTTTTTCCGCACACAATCTATGCGCACCCACCTACTTTCAAAGGCCAACCCATACTTGGGCAAAGACAGTGTTTTTTTTTTTTCATTGCTAATACACAGGCCCTTCTATTAAACAATTGTCCACTTATCGTTACATGTAAATCCTACCAAGCAACAAACCAAACGACTGAAATGCTCAGACGCCACGTCTATTTCTAGCAATAATCGTTAGGTTTAAATACTCGTTTTTAAAAGCAAGTTTGAATGAATTTTGAGCTTATATTAATCTCGAGATCAGGGGTATTGTTTCCCCCATCCTCCTCGCTGCTGGGTTAGGGCACCATCTTCAGCGAGGAGGAGACTGAATGAAGTGCTAGTTATGCCAGCACACTAGCGCTTGATTCACTGTCCATGAGACTGCCAAGATACCAGAGAGGCACCTGTTTGGGTATTTCTATCAGCCCCATTTTCTAAAATCTGATTGTCCTCCTTTTTTGTCAAGTCTATTTCCGTCGTACCTGAGCTTTCTAGGCACATTGTTTATGACAGAGGGGTTCAATCTACATCCAGATTCTGGCAAACACTCTGCAAGTTATTAGAGGACAAGCTGAACATCTATTTTGCCTTACTGTCCACAGTTCACTGGTCAAATTGAGAGCACAAATCAGAATTTGGAGAGTTTCCACTTCAACATACCCAGATTTTCTTCAAATTTGGAAAAGAACCAAGGATTCTTTAAGGAAAGCCATATCTGGTATTGATATTGATGCCCTTCCCCTTAGTTCTTGCCTAGAGATAAAGTCTAGATTTCTTCTAAGTACCGGTACATCTTTTGTAAGACATCTTGCTGCAAGCTTGCTCCATGATTCCTGAATCATTACATGCTTCTAAAACAAATCTATCATGTACATGATAAACTGTGCCTTCCACAATCCTTCTGGGTACTGAATTCTCATCATGTCATGCTCAAGCCCCTCAGCCTTAACCATTTTTTCCAGGGATCATGCAACTTCCCCACCAGCTTTTTCTACACCGATTCTGAATATGAAATCAAGAAGATTTGGGATGTCAAGAAACCCAGAGGAAATATAGTTTCTCTCTTCTGTAAATTCCATCTTCCTCACAATCTAAGAAGACAGCGTGTTCAGAAGTGGTTACTGCACTGCCATGCTCTCTTACTTGCCTCCACATGCGGCATTTCTTGCCAAGCCACCAGTGCTCTCTATGGGCCCAACTTTCCTCTGCTAATGCAACTTCTGGCCACTTAAAGGGCCAGTAGTACAAGGAACCTCTACCATCTTACAATGATCCGGTGCTCTGGGCTTTATAAGGGACTCTCCTCCACTGCTCTGAGCCTGAGTGATAAAGTACTTTTGATGCCTGTACTCTGCAAAAAGTGTTTTTGTGATTGGCATCCTCTTGGCTTGACCCGGCCTATTTGCTGTAAATGACTTCTTATTTGTTACCATATTTCTGTTAAATCCTCAGCTTTCCAAAGCGGTAAATGATTAATTGCATCAATCCCAATAAGTGACACATAAACGCCTATGTTTTTTAAGTATTGTGTGTTACTTTATCAATAATGCCCAAGCTTTAATCAATATTAATGTCTCATGTATAAGTTTAATTGGCATTAAATGTATCTTAATATTCTATTAAATTACATTAGAAACGTAGCTAACCTTTAAATCTGGTGCATCAGCTTTTAAATCAACTCATAATATTTATGTCATTTCTAATTAACTCAAATTAGTACTTTTGCCTTGCAATTAAATAAAAAGGTTTCTTTTATATACAGTTTAAGTTGGCATTTTTCCCTTAAAAAAACTGCAGTTTTTTAAACCTGTATTTGCATTTTTTTCCACACATCATTTTTTTCCCAGTATTTTTCATGTACTATGCAGAAGCATATGAAAAAACAGAAGAAAAAAAGTCAAACTTGCAGCTTACCGTGAATGCAGAAAAAGGCAATGACTCAAAAAACATAGGAAAAATGATAAAAAAAAGACTCTAGAAAAACGTACTATTTGCAGTGTGTTTCATATATTCCTAATACCTAATGGCTAATATCTATTGGCTAAAAATGCCAATAAAAATGTGACATTGTTTTGATAAACACTGCTTGTGCAACCACCCTGAGGCCGGATCCACATGACTTTGCAACCCTTAGGAACATTTATACCACCTTAATGACATCTTTAAACCAGTGCTACCATCCCACCTCAATTGATGACCAAATCACAAGAGCCACCAGGATATCCAGAAATCAACTACTCCAATACACAGGGAATGACGAAAATGGTCATGTACATCTAATAGTGACCTATAACCCACAGCTAGAGGTACTAAGGAAAACCACAAATAAACTCCATCATACCTACACAAGGATGACCATCAGAAAACTATCTTTCCGGACCCTACCCTTCTCTGTTACAGGCAACCTCCAAATTTGAAGAACTTTATAATCAGCCCTGCATTGCCCTCTGACACAAAAAGGAACTTATCCGTGTAATGTAAGGAGCTGTAAGATCTGCACACATGTACTAACCATGGACAGGATATTGATCCCCAACACACAGCAGGACTATAAGATCACATTCACATATGGTGTACCTGATCCGGTGCAGTGAATGTCCTGTTGGGGGCCTTTATGTTGAAGAAACGGGACAAAAATGAAAGCCAGGATGAGATCGCATCGCCACACGATTAAAGAGAGAAAGACAGAATTCCCTATGGTGAAACACTTTTCTAGTCATGGACACAACATACAACATATGAGAGTTATCATACTCAAAGGCAATTTTAAGTCCCAATGTCACAGAAGAATTTGGCAATATAAGTTTATAATAATCTCTGATACTATCAGAAACGGTATGAATCTTGGAGGTTTTTCTTACACAAGTGGAGATTGTGAGAAATGAGAAACTTACAGCAGAGGTGACAGGTTGGCCTGGTGTTGACTCCCTAACAGCAATGTAGAGATTATAAACTTTCACATTACTTGTCGCTGGACTAATTATTTACTGTTTTGCTCATCCCTCCTTCCCTGATATTTATCTAAGTGCTATTAATCACAATGCCTGTGCCTTCTCATGCTGTCCCTATTATTTTTCTCGTGCAAATTATGTTCACCATGTTTGTACCCTCCCATGTGATCCTGTGTATATGTGCCTCAACCAAATCTGTTTCATTATGCCTGAGGAAGGGTTCTGAGAGGATTCAAAAGCTTGCAATAACATTGTGTATTTTTGTTGGCCATTAAAAGGTGTCATATCTACAAGATTACTTAGTTTCTCTAACTGAGAGCAATCACCTTTAGGGCTTCTTCACATGGGCATGTATTTGTCTTATTATTGCGGCCATGATAATCACATAACAGGATGAAACTGAACCATCGATTTCAATGGTTTTGTTTTCATTAGCGGTATTCTAGGACTTGCCCTATCTTTCCCACACGTCGTATAGAGCAGGATCTATCTTCCCACAGTTTTTTCAAACTTGAGTGCACTAGAGCAGAGTTTAAAATGTCTGAGAAGAAAAAAAAACTATTCATGCACAACTACGCTCTGTACTGGTGATGGTTGCTGTGCATACGCCCATCCGTTTTCACACTTATATTCAAATCCTTGAGTATACTGCTGGCAACCATTACTTGTTTCAAAAGACTACACATATTCATTTTTAGATGTATCTTTAGACATTTATGGCATACCCCCAGGATACACCTTAAGGGCACACGACCATGTTTGCGCAGTGTAGTGGGGCATTACACAGAATGACCTGCAGAGGGTGCTAGTCAGGCATTCTAATACCTGCAAGAGGGAAAGAGAGGGTTAATACCCTAGGTGTAACAAGAGTTAGCTACAAAAGAGGCAGTTTATGCATGAAGCAGGGAGACGTTGGCTGAGAGAGCCAGAGAGACAGCTTAGTGGAGCTGGAGGGGCTGCTAGCCCCAGGGTCCAGTGCAGACCCAGAAAGTCCATATAAGCACCCCAGGTGGGGTGCTTATATGGACTTTGTTTTTCTCGTATGCTGTTTGCTGGGAAATAAAGGCTGCAGGAGCCAGAACTAAAGTGAATCAACATCTCTGGAGTATTTCTACACATGTTGTGAGACATTTTCATGTATGAGAGGTCAGCGATCTGCAGGCGAGTGACCCCAACTTGCCACAGTAGGTATTTGCACATGCAAAATCTGTGCATGCTAAACACAGAGGTTGAATTCAATAGGTTAGTTCTCATAAGCACATTTTGCGCGCACATTTTGTTCCTGCTCTATTTTCCTGCATTTTGCACAGCAAAGTATCATAGAAGACTATGGGAGGGGTGCAAATATGCAAGGGAGAAAGGTGTGACACTGCATAAAATGCAGATTCGCTTGTGTGATGCCACCCTAAAAGTTTGAAAGAGAGAACAATGTCCCTTTTATCCCCATTTTGCAAGCCTAAGTGTATGGTGCTGACAAGGGGTCAATAGTCAAGGGGTGTATAAATTTAGAGGCGGCCATGCCCCTTTTTGCAATAAATGGAAGTTGCAGAGAAAAGGTAGTGAAAAAATCTATTTAACTATATCCTCTACAAAAGAATAATCCATTTAGTATTTCAAACAAGAAATGCTTCAGAGTCTCAGTGTAATCGTGGCTGGAGAAGCCATATATATCTCTGTCAAAAATGATTTCATGGTAGGAAAAATGTGGTGATACTTACATATATTTATTGTATGTATCCATACGGAAAACAAATCCTCACCTGTTTTTTGTGGTCCAACAACGAGAAATTTTGGCAGTCGATCACAGGTCTTTTCCTTTGACCAAATGTCTCGATGCCGTTTGTCATCACAGGGATTCTGTGGAATATATAAGTAATGCTGTGTAATTTCAATCGTCTGTTTGACTATTTAATGAAAGATAACTTATTGCATGCAACTGTTTATTGCAGTAATTTTAACCCCTTAAAATGACGTGGCCCTTCTTTTTCTATTTTTTTTTACCTCCCCCCTTTTAAAAATCATAACTCTTTTATGTATCCATTGACTTAGTTGTCTAAGGTCTTGTTTTTTGCGGGACGAGTTGTATTTTTCAATGGTACTATTTAATGTATCATATAATGTACTGACAAACTTTTTAAAAATTCTTCTAATTGGAGTGAAATGAAAAAAAAAATGAAATTCTACAATCTTTGTGAGGGTCTTATCTCTATTGCGTACACACTGCAACAAAAATGACAACTTTATTCTATGGGTCAGTATGATTACTACAATATCAAATTTACATTTTTTTTAATTTTTTTTTGCTGTACTATTATTATTTCCAAAAATATTTAATTTTTAAAAATTATTTTCTCAGGCCATTTTCTGATAGCCATAAATTCATTTTTCTGTCGACATAGTTGTGAGAGGGTTAATTTTTCGTGCGACATCCTATAGTTTCTATTACCATTATCGTTTTGTTGAGTACATATTATTTAATCACTTTTTATTTAATTTTGGGAAACCAAAAAGCGCAGTTCTGGGATTGTTTTTGTTTTTTTTCTAATGATGTTCACCATGCAGCATAAATAATGCATTACTTTAATATATCAGACTTTTATGGACACAGCAATACCAAATATGTTTTTGCGTTTCATTATTTAGATTCTTTTATTATAAGAAAGGCAAAAGGTTGTTTTTTTAACCTTTTATTAACTTTTAATTTTTTAATTCTTAACAACATTTTTTTAAACTAATCTTTACATTTTTTTAGTCCCCATGGGGTTCAAGAACTTGCGTTGGTTTGATTGCTCCTTCATTGCTCCTTATTATATCACAATCTGACAGGCAATCTATCAAGCCACGCAACAGACATGGCTTGACAGGCAATTTGTAATGGCAACTCTGAGGCCTTTCACAAGACCCCCGGCTGGCATGGAAATCTCATTGCAGGGACAGCACGGGACCCCGGAACATCAATCAGGACATTTAAAGGGTTACCAGCTCTGATCAGTGGCACTGCTAATCGTAGCTGTTTCCAGCAGGTGTCAGCAGTAAGAAACAACTGGCACCTGCATTGTATGGAGCAGGGTCGACCCCCATCCATACAAACCCCTAACCTCCAGGACGTAAATGTATGTCCTGTAGCATTAAGGGGTTGTCCAGTTGTAAACTAACGATAGTCTATCCACAGGAAAGGTCATCAATAGTAGATCCGCAGGTGTCTGCTGTCTGGAAACCCTGCCAATTAGCTTTTTAAAGGCCTGTGTGCTTGCAAACTGAACTGGTTTATGTAAGAAATAGACAGCTCAGTTTCACTACAGTGACCAAAATTGGTATTACAGGCAAAGTTTCCATTGAAGTAAATAGGACCTTTGTAATACCGAGCCTGACCATGGCAGTAAGAACAGAGCTGTCTGCTTCCTGTCGAAATCATCTTAGTGTATGGGCACAATGGTCTGGTGAACTGCTGATCTGTGGGGACCCTGGGTGGTGGTCCTCAGCTGATCTATTACTGATGGTCTATCCTAAGGATAGGCCATAAATAGTTACAACTGTACAACCCCTTTAAATAACAAATCAGAGGATAGCAAGTAAAAGGTATCAGCAGAAAGAGATAAACCTTACTAAGGCATAACTGCAAAAAATAAAGTTTTATCTATTAATTAAAAGGAATGATTAAAATCACCCTACAGCAATGCTTCAATTTCACGGGTCAGCAGTAGAGATGAGCGAGCATACTCGCCAAGGACAATTGCTTGATCGAGCATTGTCCTTACCGAGTATCTCCCCGCATGGGAGCAAAGGTTCGGGTGCCGGCGCGGATGACAGGTGAGTTGCGGCCATGAGCAGGGGGGAGCGGGGGGGGGAGAGGGAGAGAGATCTCCCCTCTGTTCCTCCCTGCTCTCCCCTGCCGCTTCCCACCCGCTGCCGGCAGCCGAATCTTTGCTCCCGAGCGGGCAGGTACTCGCTAAGGGCAATACTCATCTCTAGTCAGCACTATAAATTTGTCATTAAGGGCTCCTTCACACGGGTGTTGTGATTTTTGGCTGCCCGCGTCATGGCTGAAAATCACATAAATGAGAGGTAGCTGTGACCAAGTCATGGCTTCATCTCGCCAACTCAGATGGCCGGGGCTGCGGCGCATATACGTCACATCCTGGAATACCGTCGGGCCGGGGAGAGAGTTTAGCTCCCTCCACCTCTCTGCCCCTTGACGGCTGTCAGCAAAGGGAGGGAGCGGGATGGGACGGAAGCTAATGTGCTAAACTCCCACCCCTTCTCCATCCTATGTCAGCTGCCAGCAATGGGAGTGGGCGGGGTGGAGCAAGAGCTTAGCAAAGCTAATTTCCCACCCTGCCTGGTCTCTTACCTTTGCTAGCAGACGGAAGTGGGCAGAGAGGGGGAGGGATTTTAGCAGAGCCTCTACTAAACTCCCTCCCACCTCCCTTTTTGGCAGCTCTCATAGGCTCCCATAGGAGTCTATGGGACCGGCTGGTATATTCTGGCCGGAAGATAGGTTCAGACCTATCTTTTCCAGCCAGCGTAAACGCGGCCGGCCTGAATACACCCCGTATGCGCAATCTTTTCTGGACAGATGAGTTTACACAACAGAAAATTGCCCATCTGAATGGATGCATTGGAATCTAATGCATCAGATGGGTGCGATTTTTGGCCAGTGTTTTATCGTGGCAAAATTGCCACGATAAAACGCTCGTGTGAAGGCAGCCTAAGACTGATGCATTATATATCAGATTCATGTTTCAACCTCAATATACCTTGCTTTATAACCATTAACACTTTCCAGTCCAATTTGTATCCTGGTTTTCCTAGGGGGCTTACTCTTTTTCTGCCATTATACAACGGTGCTATCTGCTGGCTAAAGCCAGTAATGCATTAGGTGACACATTGGATAGACTCCAACAGCAGAGAGGCTGGCAATATACAGTAAGAGAACCCCGACGGACGTCTTCCAACATCGGAGCTATACAGCCTTAAATCATAATGTCTTTAGGCATCAGACAGTGGATTGGAAAGGGTTAATAAATGACACTTGAATAAAATTATTACATTGATCAAAATTCATCTTAATCATCATGTACATTTTAGTGGACATTAGCATTATAGTGGGATTTCATCTTGCTAGCAAAAAGGACAGAATGAAATAAACCTTTTATGTTTAGCATTTCATATTAACTGAAATATAATGAGAAGTGTGTGCATACTATTATTATTTATCATTATTGATTGCAGAACACCATTAATTCCAGGATGACTTGCATATGGAAAACAAAAGGATTTAAAGTGTACCAAACTTTTTAGGTGATTTTCAGAATAAGCTACCATGTGTACATGAGGAATAACACTATTTATGACCATTATATGACATGAATGCTGCATTTATCACTTGTTTTTTTCCTCTGTAGACACCTATAATTACCAGTCTTCTGTAACCTGGTGGGAGAAGTCTAGCTGTTATGCTGTGTTCTATACACTGTTTACAGGGAAAAGAGAGATTTCTAACTCTCTGTAGTACACACAGAGAAACAGCATAATCATGTAGAATACTAGAGAAATACTGAGCAATGTAGATGTGATTTCAGAAACCATAGAACAGTTAACAATCATTTACTATTAAATTTACTGTTGACCACAAACTTCTCCTCAGTATGCTTCGCTCCATTGGCCTAAAGGACACTGCTCTTTCCTGGTTCTCCTCCTACCTATCTGACCGCTCTTTCAGTGTCTCCTTTGCTGGCTCTACCTCCCCTCCTCTTCCCCTTGCTGTTGGGGTCCACCAGGGCTCGGTCCTTGGCCCCCTTCTTTTCTCTATCTACACAGCCCCTATTGGACAAACCATCAGGAGATTTGGCCTCCAATACCACCTGTATGCTGACAACACCCAGCTATACACCTCTTCCCGTGACATCTCTGCACCTTTCCTCCAAAACATCACCAACTGTCTGTCCGCTGTCTCTAACACTATGTCCTCTCTCTACCTAAAACTAAACCTCTCTAAAACTGACTTACTGGTGTTTCCTCCTTCCACTAACCGACCTCATCCTGACTTCTTCATCTCTGTGTGTGGTGCCACCATAACTCCTAGCATAGGCGTACCGGCAAGGGGTGCCGGGGTCGCAACGGCGACCCGGCCCTTGCGCTTGAGGAGGCCCAGAGACCCCCCTCCACCATATACAGCTTTACTTTCACTTCGCGCTGTCGGCCGCCGCTTGCTACGTTAGTGCGATCCGGCCAGCCGACAGCACGAGCCAGAGAGTAGAGTAGGAGAAGGGAGGGGGAGGACTTGAAGAGAAGACAGGGGAAGAGGAGGGGGTAGGGGAAAGAGCAGAGAGGACACAGAAGCAGACTCACGGCACACGGGCACAGCACAGCAAGACATCGAGTGGAGCAGGGATGAATGAGGTCATCTCCCTGCTGCTTCCTCCTGCCAACACTGTGTACAGCTGCTCTCCTCAGCAGAGAGGTAGTCCGGGCACCAGGGTATGTATCTGCTTGTCTACCTGTCTGTATGTCTTTTCTATGTGTCTGTCTATCTATCTTGCCTGGTCTCATATCTATCTATCTATCTATCTATCTATCTATCTATCTCATATCTATCTATCTCTAGCTCTTTTCTCACTGTGGACACGTTAAAAACGCTTACTGTTGCCCTCATCCACTCTTGGCTCGATTATTGCAACTCGTTGCTGATCGGCCTCCCCTGCACCAGACTCTACCCTCTACAATCCATCCTGAATGCGGCAGCCAGGCTCATCTTCCTGTCCAGCCGCTACTCGGGCGCCTCTACCCTGTGCCGGTCACTGCACTGGCTGCCCGTTAAATACAGAATTCAATTTAAACTCGCCACCTTCATCCACAAAGCCCTCCACAGCGCTGCGCCCCCCTATATTGCCTCCCTCATCTCAATCCATCACCCAGCCCAGGCTCTCCACTCTACTAACGAAACCAGACTGAGCGCCCCTTTAATTCGAGCTTCTCATTCCCGCCTCCAACACTTCTCCAGAGCAGCACCAGTCCTCTGAAACGCACTACCAAAGGCTATCCGAACAGTCCAGGACTCGCAGAACTTCAGGCGTGCTCTAAAAACGCACCTCTTCAGGGAGGCATACCACATTCCCTAAACAAACCCCTCTGTACGCCGCCTGATAACATGCTCCCTGACCTATTGACTGCAATCCCTGCTAGCCATCATAAACTGCTCCTGCAGTCATACTGTTTCTGCCGTCACACAGCTAAATGTCTGACCATTGTCTATGTGTATAACATCCCTCACTCTCCACCTCGCCATACCATGCACATCTCCAGCCCCTTTACCTTCTGTATCACCCCACTGTTCGTAGTATGTAAGCTCCTTGGAGCAGGACCCTCACCCCTATTGTTTCCATCAACTGATTACTATGTAACCGTGGTTCTGTAATTTTTTTTTTTTTGTCTTTCTGTATTCCCCCTATCTATGTAAGCGCTGCAGAATATGTTGGCGCTATACAAATAAAGTTTATTGTTATTATTATTAACTGCAGGAACCTCTGTGTCAGTCTCTTTTACTCCAGCACTCCCTTTTCTTCCCCTCGTCCCTCCATAGACTTCTATGGGTAGCATGCGGCATTACTCTCTTCCACTTCCTGTGATCCATCTTGTTACCTCTGTTTCTATAGATGCACTTCAACAGTCAGTGGGCAGCATATAAGAAGGAATGGAGACCCCTAATGGTCAGCACTTTAGAGTGATGTTCTACACAAGAATGTCATTTTAGGTAAATAAAGTGATGTGTACTTTCGTTAGACATTACATTGGCTATTATATAAACCCAAGTTTATTGAAAAGTGAGTGACCATTTAAGTACAAACATAAGACCATTAAAACAACAGGTGCTATAAGCATGAGACTCACAAATTACATACTGATACAATGGAAATGACAGAGGACCTTGCCTGTGAGGGCTTTCAATCTAAAATGGAAGAGTAAAAGAGATGGTAGGTGAGAATAGAAGCTACTCAGCTACAAAGTGGAAAAAGAAGTAGGTAACATCTGGACCAGAGGGTTAGATTTGAGTCTTGTCATCATAAAAGTGCTACTGAAAACCATGGGATGCTAGGAGCTTTCTTAAGCCAAAGGTATAGATGGCGAAGAGTAGTGGTCCCAGGACAGAGTTTTGAAGGACACCAGCACTCAGAGGGAGATACAAGGTGGTGGTCTGTGAGTGGGAGATAAAAAGGTAAGGTTCCCTGGTGCAAGCACCAAGTCATGACCAACTCCTGTTTTGTTTTTGCAGGGTGGTTTGCCATTGCCTTCCCCAGTCATCTTTACCTCCAAGAAATCTGGGTACTCTTTTAACCACCCTCGGAAGGATAGAAGGCCTAGTCAACCCTGAGCCAGCTACCTGAATCATGCAGGGATTGAACCCACAACATTCAGGTCATGAGATAGTGAGAGTTTTGGACTGCATACTGCTGGCCGAACACTCAGCACCACACAAATGGAAGATACTAAGTGCTTAGTTGTAAGGTATGAGGAGATATGGGAGAGGGCCAAGTATGTAATGCTAAGAGTTAAAGTGGCAGTAGGGTACAGCAAAGTGTGATGAATGAAAGAGAATTAGAATACTGATAAATTGCCATTTTACTTTGTGTTGGTGGCTTTTGCCTTATTTCCTTATTCTCCTGCTTCTTGCTCACTTAGAAACTATTTTTTACACAGTACTATGGCAATTTACATATTCTCAGAGCGCCCGAGAAAAAATGAAGATATGCATATATCTATATGTATATGTACATATATACACTGTTACTTATTGGTGATTTATAAGGAAAGCTTCGCTATTGTTCTTTGTCTATAGTGTCATGCCACTACATCTTTAGAGATTTGAGCTGTATTCTACTATTTCAGTAGCTGACTGAATAAAATAAAATTCATGTTGCAGTATTTTAGCATTCCACATGTATCCCGTGGAGGAGTAGGAGGCTATATCTTATTGCTATGTGAGCCATATTAAGAGAAATTGGAATACATTCAGTATAAAATACTATTTGTAGAGAAAATATAGCAGAGCATAATTGGAGGAAAATCTTGGCTTATATGTATTTCCATTTAGACAGTACACAATGTACTTGATTTAATGTGCATACTCACCTGCCAGACAGGATCCCTCTGCTCAGGGAAGAGCTGGAAGTATTTGTGAGCCAGCTGAACTGGAGGAAGAGTTTGCAACTTTAAACGAGTCCAGGTTTGTACAAATTTGGCAAGATTAACAAAAGTATATAAACCGAGTCTGTCATTGCCGTAGTTTGACAAGTGGGTCATGAAGATGCTAATCTGCAATACAAAATTAGGAAGACAAAATCTTGCAGTTAACTGTTGTGCCACCAGGGGACAGTAATGCTGTACATTTTTCATTTTGAAAATCTCATTTCAATTCTATTTTTACATATCTTTTATTGTGCCACATATCTTTAGAACAGCTTAAATTACCTATAAGTGTAATGACTGTGAAACATATTAGACTATTACAAACGTTTTAATGTTTATTAGAGTGCCAATTAACATCCACTTTTTATCTTTTTAACACAAATAAAACATAACATGAAAGTTTTTTTGCTTACTCCCTTTACCTGTGTCAAAGAAACCTGTATGTTAAGAGGGCAAAAAATTAACAAACAAATTTAACCCTTAAATATCATATTTTAAGTAAAGAAATGCGGTATTACTTTTATAGCCAGTGAGGCCGCATTTAAAAATACACATTTATATAAACTGATATAAAATATATTAATTATGTGCTTTCAGGGCTCCTTCACACATAGTAACATAGTATGTTAGGCTGAAGGGTGACAATGTCCATCTAGTTCAACCTGTTTACACGCTCTCTTGTTGATCCAGAGGAAGGCAAAAAAAACCCCCAATAAGGCAGAAGCCAATTTAGCCCATTTTTGGGGAAAAAATTCCTTCCCGACTCCATATGGCAGTCAGAATAATCCCTATATCAACATTTTGAAAGTTTCTACCTGACTCCAAGACCCGGAACAACAACACCGCTGGTCACCTAATGTCTATATCCTGTAATATCATAGCGCTCTAAAAAGGCATCTAGTCACCTCTTAAACCCCTCTATGGATTTTGCCATCACCGCGTCCTCAGGCAGAGAGTTCCACAGTCTAACTGCTCTTACAGTAAAGAACCCTTTTCTGTGTTGGTGATGAAACCTCCTTTTTTCCAGATGTAGCGGATGCCCTCTTGTTACCGTCGGAGTCCTGGGCATAAACAGATCATGGGAGAGACCCTCGTATTGACCCCTAATGTATTTATACATAGTTATATAGTTGCCCATTAACCATCTTTTTTCCAGAGTAAATAATCACAATTTTGATAGCCCCTCTGGGTATTCCAGTCCTCCCATTCCGTTAATTAATTTAGTTGCCCTTCTTTGAACCCCCTCATTCACTGCAGCTTTCCTGAGCACGGAATCCAAAACTGTACACAGTATTCCATGTGAGGCCTGACAAGTGCCTTATATAGTGGGAGGAATATACCTCTTTTATCCTGATATTAGGTCATCATAATATTTCACTTGAAAACCCCATTAATGTAGCGTACCTTTTTTTATCTATTTTGTTCCTACATTGTGATGACCAGGTCTGGATATCTTAGGATAATACCCTGTAGTATGGCTTCTGGGCAGCCGGGATTTAGCGGAAGAATGAGCTGAACAGAACCTTGTCACAGTTTGTAAAGTTTTGATATTGACCGTGCAATTATGCAGATAAGGCCACTTTCACACGGGCGACCAACGATGCGAGAAAATCGCACAAATATCGCATCGGTGTTCTGTGCGATATCACTGCATTTTATCGCGGCGATAATGTGATTTTTTTTGTAGATACAAAGTCGCACATGGTGCTACAAAATCACATAACCTTATAGCACCACCTGTGAGGATTTTCAGGGGGGGGGGCTTGAAATATAAGCCCTAGCTGCTTTAAAACAACAAAGAAAAAAATACATTACCTAAGGAGCGCTGTCAGTTCCAGCACAAGTCTCTTCTTCAGTTCCAGCTCTCATGTTCTGTCTTCTGCCAGCCCATCCTGGATTGAAGGAACAAAATCCCTGCCTCCAGGAAGGGCTGGCTGCGATTGGTTTATGAGCGTCGTGGCTCAGCCAATCAGAGCCAGCACTCGGTGAACCAATCACAGCCATTCTTTCATTCAATGGCTATGATTGGTTGACTGAGCGCTGGCTCTGATTGGCTGAGCCCCCAGCGCTCGTAAGCAAATCACAGTGAGCCCTGCCTGGAAGTGGGAATTTTGATCATCCAATCCCAGAAAGGCTGGCAGAAGACTGAAGACAAGTGCTGGAGCTGAAAACGATACCTGCGCCAAAGCTGACAGTGCTTCTTAGGTGATGTATTATTTTTTTTTTGCTTTTTCACTGCAGCTAGGGCTTATTTTTGGGGTACGGCTTATATTTCAAGCCCCCCTCCCCCTCCCCCCCCAAAAAAAAATCCTCACAGGTGCTGCTATAAAGCCGTGTTACTTTGTAGCACCACGTGCGACTTTGTAGCAACAAAAAAATCACATTATCGCCACGAGAAAACGCAACGATATCACACTGACCACCAATGTGATACGCTACCATTTTCTCACGTTGCTATCGTTGGTCCAGCTGTAGCCAAACGGGTCTCTGAATATTCTCTGGTATTGATTCCACTGCAGCAGAGATGTGTTGTCTTAGGCCGTCTAGTGTCATCAACGGCGCCCACATCGAACAAATATAAGGTACATGAAAAACTTGAAATGTTCTTCTATCTTTTCATGTCATTCTGGTATTGTATGTCAATCAATGTATGAATAAATCAGCTTCACTTTTGTATCATCCTTTTTTGAATTGCCTTGTATTCTGAAATAAATAGTATGCCATTACTTTTCAGTTCTACATTCTGCAACTCCCATTAAGCTTTGAATTGACAGTCAAACAGCACTGAGCTTGGTTTTCTGCAAGGAGTTCAGCTTCTTTCCCAAGTGAAACATGTAAGAGACTGCCTGTGCTTATAAAGACTCTATAACTTTGGAGAGGTCAGCAGTGCAGTACTTTAAAAGCAGAGGACAGAAGAAATAATATTCAGCTTTTTTCAACTTGATAGACTTATAAGAGCTCCCCACAGAGAAGAAAATAAGATTTAGGAGCAGATCTTTATCACCTGAACTGTAACCCCGTGCAGCAGATATTATTGATCTGTCATTGTTTACAAACCATAGTGCGACTGGCGAGAAATATGTACTTGCTGTTCCTGTGCTGAGAAAAGAAGCTGTACAATAAAACTAAGAGTTAGCATGTAACCACTGTAGGGAGGAATGAAGAAATCCACTTTTATACTGAGCCACGTACCGTGGTATAGCTTTGTAAACAATGTGATCCTATGGTGACGGGTTACAATACCTTTTCTACATCTTAATGTTCTTATTATCAAGCTCCTCGTATCCCAGATTACTATATTGTTGACCAGTTATCTGAGTCAGAAATCAAATAAGACTGTGGTATATGGTTTACAGTATAGTAACAGTCGCAAGAAGAAGTAAGGGAACGTTCTGGAATTACTTGGATTTCTACACTGATTACTAATGAAATATGGTCTGATTGTGTTTGTAGGATTTCCCAAAGTGTGCTCCACAGAGCCCTTGGAGTGATTATCAGGGGCTCTGATGGAGGGTCTAGGTCCGTGCTGTATCGGGACAAACTGTACTGAGCAAACAAATGTCTAAAACCTGCGGTCGGCATAGTGACGCAGGTTACATGAGCCAGCTCCAGTTGCTTTGCTGACCGCAGGTCCTGGACGTTCGTTTTATCAGTAAACCTGTCAGGAGCCCACTACAGCGGTAAGTAGAGCAGGGACCAATGGCAGATTATAATAGGGGTGATTGGGGTGACCGCCCCGGGGAAGAGACTCCAAAGGGGCTCACGGCCATTCAAATCCCCTGTATTGTAATCCGCACTGCTAAACCTCCAGCTTCAGGTAGAGGTAGGGATTAGCAGTGCAGCAGAGGAAGGCTGTGTGTAGTAAATAATTTAACCCCTTCCTCTCCCTGCATCTGAAAAGCATAGTGTCAATAGGTGATCCTATCACTACTGCTGCGGAAATAGGGGATCCTAATACTATTGGGGCTGCAATGGTGGACCCTATCACTATTGGGGTGGCAATGGGGAACCCTATCACTACAGGGGTGGCAATTGGGGACCCTATCACTAAAGGGCAGCAATGAAGGACCCTAATACTATTGTGGCAATGAGGGCGCTATCACTCCTGGGGCTGCAATGGGGAGGCCTATTACTACTGGAGCCAATATTGGGGTCACTGTTACTACTGGAGCCAATACAGGGGATGTTACTACTACTCAGGCCAATATAGGGGATGCTACTACCACCAATATAGGGGGTCACTATTACTATACCGGGTGTATTTGCTGCAGAATTTACAGTAGCTGTAGCAGCAAAGTGGATGAGATTTTGAAAATCTCATCCACATGCTGTGGAAAAAATCTGCACAAAACCTGTGCAGATATTGACATGCGTGTGGGATTTAATTCCGTAGCATGTTAATTTTAAATAAAATGTATATCAATAGCCCATCCAGTGCTCCAGCATTAATACTTGTTTTTATTTTTCGTTTTTTTTTAATGGCCCTGTCCTTTTTATAACGAGGGAGGTAAAAATCATGCGTCATGATAAGCCACACCCCTAACCCCTCCCCTGAACACACCCTCTGCCCTACTTTCTTGGGGCTCCAAGAGAAACTTTTGCTTCAAAAAGGGCTCCATGGCTGAAAAAGTTTGCGAACCACTGATCTATAGTTATGACTTATATAACAATCTAACTAATAACACACAAACAGTTCTACTGTTCAGGTTTTTTATTGAGCCCCTTTAGGAGAATTGAACAGTGCAGTGAGAATGAGTAAGTGAACTCCTGTGTCCTTGTCCAAGAGCTCACTTACATTTTTTGAACTCTGGGCTCGCCTATACTGTTGGTGCACAAAGATGGTATTACACAGGAAGAAATCAGAGTGCCAAACATGGCAGAGTTTCACCCCGCCAAAAACCTTGGCCCACATTTCTACCCTAGTCAGTGTATTTGTGCCAGACAGGTAAAACACCGCAATGGGAAGTCTTTTTGCACCCACAGCACAGGCGAGCCCCTGGAACCCAAGAAAAGTATTACACATAAAGAAATCAGAGCACCTAAACAAGGCAGTTGCACCCTGCAAAGGACCTACGCCTCGGCTCACACCCTCATTAATCGTGGGCATAAAGCGGAATCGGATGCTAGTGCAGCTGTGAACATCTCATTAATGCAGTAACGCTCCTTTTGTTTGGCCCAAACCACTGTCTCAGATAACTGTGGTAACACGAGAGAAAATACATGTTGCCCAGCGCTGATCCCTCGACCCCAAGCAGGCGGAGGAGGTGGCATAATAAGGCAGAAAAACCATGACCGAGGTAGGACCCACAATACTCTGTGTGGGAAGTACGTGAGTAGGCCCATTGTCAGGCTCGGTCCCAGCCTCCACCTTGTGTGACCCAAGGTGCCATGAGTTGAATAGCTATGGGAAATCCATGTGTCCCCACACACTTCATTCTGTGTAGGTGTCAGATAGCTCAATACCGCAATAGGAAGTCTTTAAGTTCCTTGGGCTCACCTATGCTGTGGGTGCACAAAGATGGTATTACACAGGAAGAAATCAGAGTGCCAAGATATGGCAGAGTTTCACCCCGCCAAGCACCTCGGCCTTGGCCCACATTTCTGCCCTAGTTAGTCAGTGTATTTGTGCCAGATAGGTAAAACACCGCGATGGGAAGTCTTTGTGCAACCACAGTATAGGCAGACCCCAGTAACATTTCTATAGCAAGAGTATAGGCAGACCCCAGTAACATTTCTGTAGCAAAAGTATAGGGAGACCCCAGTAACATTTCTGTAGCAAGAGTATAGGCGGACCCCAGTAACATTTCTGTAGCAAAAGTATAGGCAGACCCCTGTAACATTTCTGTAGCAAGGGTATAGGTGGACCCCAGTAACATTTCTGTAGCAAAAGTATAGGCAAACCCCTCAAACCATTCAGTAGAAACTGCATAGACGGCCCCTAGTAACATTTCTGTAGCAAGAGTATAGGCAGACCCCAGTAATATTTCTGTAGCAAGAGTATAGGCCTCTACCCCTGGCCACTCCACTGCCTCTTCCAACCTGTCCTGCTGCTGCACTTGCCTCCCCCTCTGAAGCCCTGTCCTTAGTAGGCTTATCAAACCAGGTGGGGTCAGTCACCTCATCATCAAGCTGCTCTTCCTCCAAATTTTCTGTGCACTCCTCCCTCGGACTTACTGCTCTTACTACTACCTCACTGACAGACAACTGTGTCTCATCATCCTAATCCACAAAAAGCTCTTGAGACTGTTGCCGGAAGTCCCCAGCCTCATCACCTGGACACCGGGAACTTTCCAAAGGTTGGGCATCAGTCACCCCAACTCCACAGGTGAGAGAGGAACCATTTTTTCCCACTCATGGCAGGGACCCGAGAACAGTTCCTGGGAGTCTGCCTACTCAGAATATGTCATTTTTATGGAGTGAGGAGGCTGGGAGGAAGGAGGAGCAGCCAGAGGATTCAGAGTTGCAGTCGCTAGGCCGGCAGTAGTGGACTGCGTAGAAGACTGGGTGGTCGATACATTGCTGGACGCGTTTTCTACCATCCACGACAGGACCTGCTCGCACTGCTAAGTTTGTAATAAAGGTCTACTGCGCGGACCCGTAAATTGTGATATGAAGCTGGGGAGCCCAGAAACTTGCCTCTCTCCTAATCCCGCAGCAGTCGGCTGTGATTCACCACGCCCAGGAACTCGGCCTGTGCCCACACCCTCACTTGGGAGTCCTCGTCCACGTCCGCGACCCTTACCGCTACTCCTCATCATGGCGGATTAAGAATAGAGCAGGGCCCAAATAAATTACCCCAGTGTACAGCACTAACAACTGTGGCTTAATTCACCGCACACAGAGACTTGTAGATAGCGGAGGCTCTATGCTGTGACTTGAAAAAATTAACCCGCTGTCTTGCGCTAATACCTAGGGGTAATTTAACGCTCACAGAGACTTGTAGATAAGACGGGCTGTATGGAGTGGGAGAAGACTCTAAAGCCAGTGGATAGTGCTGGTAACTGCGGCTATCTCAACCCCACCAAGGAAAGGGTATTGTGAGACGCTCTGCACAGTGGCTGAGCTGAAATACTTTGCAGTGGCCCAGGAAATATTACAGTAGTGTTTAGCGGTGAGACCTCTGTCTAATGCACTGCAGACACTGAACGGTATAACTGAACTAGTTTGCAGTAGGCAAGGAAATGTTAGAGTGCAGTTTCACAATGAGAGCTGGTTGTACGGCACTGCAGGCTGAGAACTCTATTATTGAAAGGCTGGGAACAGGCCTAGATGCATAATACAAAAGTTGGTGCACTACTGCACCCAGCCAGCCACAACTGTAAAGCACACGGTCAGATGTAGCCCTAAGAAGGACCGTTGGGGTTCTTGCACAGAGGATCAGGACTGTATAACTTTCCCTATAGAATTTGCTGTGTCCCTAAACTCTGCGTTATGCACAGCACACACAGAACGGTATAACTGAACTAGTTTGCAGTAGGCTAGGAAATATTAGAGTGCAGTTTCACGGTGAGAGCTGGTTGTATGGCACTGCAGGCTGAGAATGCTATAACTGCAAGGCTGGGAACAGGCCTAGATGCGTAATACAAAAGTTGGTGCACTACTGCTCCCAGCCAGCCACAACTGTAAAGCACACGGTCAGATGTAGCCCTCAGAAGGACCGCTGGGGTTCTTGTACGGAGGATCAGGACTGTATAACTTTGCCTATAGAAGCAGTTCTGTCCCTAAATTCTGCATTATGCACTGCAGGGTGAGAACGCTATTACTGAAAGGCTGGGAACAGGCCTAGATGTGTAATACAAAAATTGATGCACTACTGCTCCCAGACAGCCACAACTGTAAAGCACACGGTCAGATGTAGCCCTAAGAAGGACCGTTGGGGTTCTTGTACGGAGGATCAGGAGTGTACAACTTTCCCTATAGAAGCAGCTCTGTCCCTAAACTCTGTGTTATGCACTGCAGACTGAGAACGCTATAGTTGAAATGGCCTGCACAGCCCGAGATGCTTAAAAAAAAAATTGGTGCACTACTGCTCCCAGCCAGCCACAACAATAATGCACACTATGAAGAGTAGCCCTAAGAAGGACAGTTGGGGTTCTTGACGACGGGATCCTACTCAAACACTGTCCCTATATCAGCATCAGCACTATCCCTAACCTCTGCCAGTATGCTTCTGAGGAGAGCCGCGGGCGGGACCACTTTAAGTACTCGGCGGTCACCTGATCGGCCAATCCACTCACTGCTGTGGGGGGAAGAGGGCTGGCACATCACAGCAGGAAGTGGTAATGCCTTCCCCGCATGTCTATTGGCTAGAAAATGGCGCTAAACATGCGGGGAACGAAATGCATTTGACTCAAGTACCACGTGGTGTTCGTCTCGAGTAACGAACAACTCGAGTACCCTAATACTTGAACGAGTATCAAGCTCGGACGAGTGTGCTCGCTCATCTCTAATGAAAATCATTCATGGCCACCATAGACTGATTGACATCCTCCCTAGTCCAGCTTGTTAAAGAAATCCTGGACTGGGAAGAATGTAAATTCTACTCTCTCATTTTAGCTTTATTTACTTTATCAGTAAGACAGGCTTGCACAGACAAAATAGAAAAGAGGAAGAAAGATTGTAAAGGAGAAAGACCTAAGAAAGCAACATGAAATAGTTCCAAATCATTAAGAGAAAAGTGTAGTAAGTATATTATAGCAATCCCTTCCCTGTGGAATATTATTTGCCAATTTTGGCTTACATAAACTAAAATAAATAATGTTTTTTGCCAAACCAGTAATAGTTCATTAAGAGAGAATTTTCATAATCTTTATTTAAGAGATAAACCATGGAAATCTCTGAGTAATAATACAGTAACAGCAAAAATAGTGTAAACTGAAGATACTGTATATTCTTCTGCATGTACACCAGCATAACTTGTGTTTAGAAGAGTATGCAAATTACTTTGTTTTGTAATGTAACCAAGTTTAGAGTTCTGTGCTGATTAGTTCCTTAAAGGGGTTGTGCCTGTGTCTTGAAATACCTTAGAAAGATACACAGTATGTGCGTTTTTCATTTATAGTGAAAAAGTAGTGTGGCAGGCTATCATGAAAGTGGCATGAACTCCCTTTTTCCTGTTCTCATTATTTCAAGACTGGACACATGGAAACCAGATGTCAATCTAGATTAGGCCAGTTATTTCTAATTGAAAGGTCCAGGGGTTTATTGAATACATATAGAGTCCTTTGTTCAGGGAGAACATATTTTGCTCTGACCTCTTACAGGATAGATGTACAGTTCTGTTCTAATTCATCAAATCTCTGAAATTCTTTTCAGGCACTGAAACCATATACCTCAATTAATTGTTTTATGTTATCTATTTTTTTTGTAGTTTTTCATGTTTTAGTATTTTGTAACCTTTTTGTATCATGTGAACTGTATCCTATATTAACTTGAAGAATTACACTTGAAAATTATTTCCACTTGAAAGCGCCTGTATTTGGTGATTTATCAAGAACTTTCTCAAGACCCCAGAAGAGAAAAGGAGGAGTTATAACAAAAATGGTGAGCCAGCTGGATTAATGATAAATCAGTCACTTTTCTCTTTTAGGCCTTAGTCAGACGGGCGTTTTTAACCGCGATTTGCGCATTCACAGCCCTGACCAATCAGAGGCCGGTTTCACTCACACACCCATTCATGAATTCATGAATGGGTGAGTGACTGCTGCCTCTCAGCGCTGAGCCATTCAGGGGCAGGTCTGACTCACATCCATTCATGAATTCATGAATGGGTGTGAGTGAGGCATGCCTCTGATTGGCTCAGCGCTGAGCCAATCAGGGGGCAGGTCTGACTCACACCCCCTTCACACCCACTGCAGGACAGCCGCGCGGAGCTCCGGCTGCCGGGAGAAGGTGAGTATACAATTTTTTTTTATTTTAACACATTTTAGGATGAATTGCAGGGAAGGGCTTATATATTTAAGCCCTTACCGACAATTCATCCCGGGCTCGCCCGCAGCGCATTGCTTTAAATGGAGCCGGCTCTATTGCCGTCTCCATTGAATGCAATGCGCTGGACAGCTCCGGCCCGTTTCTAATGAAACGCGGCTAGGAGCAGATTTTCGGGCGATTTGCGGGCGACTTGCGCGCACCGGTCACGTGATTTGCGGATGCGCATCCGTCATGCGATCCGCAAATCGCGCAAAAAAACGCCCGTCTGACTAAGGCCTAAAAAGGGGGAAATAGAAATAAAGAACTATAAAATGGAAAGCTTAAAAAAGTAAAAAAAGTGGCAAAATTCTAAGAACTTTCCTGGACATTATGTTTTGCCAGAAAAGATCTACGCTGATTAGCTCCATTTTGCGGAGAGAAAAAAGAGCAAGAATGGATTTTTATGAATTCTTGTGTTGTGAAAAGTAAATTAGAATTTACATCTGATAGTTCTCATACAAATGCACAGCCATAGAACGTTTATTCAGCAAATTCGTGAATGTTGTAAGAATATCGACAGTACGATTCTACGTGTATCAAAGTAATGTCAGAGGATCAGTAATTTTATGAATTTAATTAAAACATATAATAAATTACTGTTACATGAAATATCTCATTTACAAAGTGTTTACTTTGTCACAAAGGGGAGGAAATACAGGAAACGAAAAAAAACCCACCAAGGTACAAAGCAAGATTTTGCAATACAAACAGAGTTGCTAATAGATGATAACTAGAGATGAGCGAGCACCCAAATGCTCGAGTCCGCGTTATTCGAGTCGAGATTTTCGTAAAATGCGAGAGCTCTACTCGAGTAATGAACCCCATTGACTACAATGGGAGACTCGAGCATTTTTGTATGTGGGACGCCGGGTGCCGAGCTTTTTTTTTTTTCTCCTAGGTTCGTCCTCTCTCTCTCTCTCTCTCTCTCTCTCTCTCTCTCTCTCTCTCTCCCCTGCCTACCAGACAAAAAATTTGCCAATGACGCGCGCTGCGTCACGGCAGGGAGGGGCCAAAACAGACATGTCACAGTGGGGAGGAGCCAAAAACTGGGGTGGGGTCGAACACGGCTTGATGCTCGTTCGAGTAACGAGCACCATCGAGTACGCTAATACTCGAACGAGCATCAAGCTTGGCAGAGTATATTCGCTCAACTCTAATGATAACAATTTAAATGACTGTTCAAACTGTCACAATGTCAAATATTAACTAAGCATATTGACAAATTGTTAGATAAACAGGATATAAATACCCAATTAATTGCTAAATTAAGACAGGAAGAACATTTTTGTTAATACAAGCAATGATGCAGAGGAGAGTCCTGTGAAGTCTACTTCTAATGTAGTTAGAAGACATGAAGCATCTTTACAAAGAAAGAAAACTCCACAAAAGATGCTAAGTTGAATCTTAAGCTACATGATCATTTAATGAAAATTTTAAAAAACATTCTAGCTTTTGATGAGATCAAAAAAGCATTTCAGAATGCAGATATATTTGAATCAAATACAGAAAATAAATTATTCGAGCTATGGCTCCCAATGAAAATGAGTAGACATTTACGATGTTCATCTAATGAATTGGAAGACCGTGAGGAAAATGTTCAACTTATGCAAATGAGTAATAAACTCAAACAATTAATTTTACTTATGACAGTGGACTCTGATATTGATATATCTCTTCTTCGTATAATAACTGTTGATGTTAAAGATCATCCTTTTCTAATTGCTTAAGGAAAAAAATACCCTTAGGTAATATCCCCTAAATATAATCTAAATACTTTATTAATCAGAAAGACGAAAACAACATCGAATAATATTTAAAATAAAGGGGCAAATGGTGGTAAAAAATTAGATGTGACCAGCAGTCATCAGTTAGTATCATGTGTGTAATGGGGCATATACACTAAAGCATAGGCCTGGATGGCCAACTTCCAAAAGCCTATGTAGAGATTAATATATCAGCACCACCAAAACCCTATTAAAATCTAATCTATAGCCACCCCGACATGTTTTGCCTTGCAGCATCTTCAAGGGGGACAAAAACCAGGGCTATAGTGAACTGAGTGCTGAACTGATAACTCTTAAATAGAATAGAGCGGAACATTCTTTCGAGTAGCCAATCCAGACCAGAAACAAGACAATGATGTGATAAAATCTTGAAAGACAGCAAGTCGTGCTATAATTTGACCAATCCCATGTTGATGGTTCCACCAATCATGCCCAAGGACTTAAAAAATTATTGAGTGCTGTCCGCCTCAACTGAGCATGCCCAAGGACTTAGAAAATAGCAAGTGCAGTTAGCTCAATGGAGCATGCGCGGACACCTAGAAAATATTGTTGAATTCTATCTGCGGGTAGCACTCAATAAGTCCTTGGGCATGCTCATATTTTAGGGGATATTATCTATGGGTATTTTTTACCTTTGGCAGTTAGAATTGTGTTTATATGGGCCGGAGCATTCCTAGGGGAATTTCATAATATATTAAAGATGATCCTTTTGCATTTTTAATGAAATTTGAGCTAGCGTATAGGAAATTGAACAGGATCAGGAGCTTGCATCCATGATTAAGGCCTCTTTCACACAGCCATATGTGTTTTTACGCTCGGCCAATCGCGACTTAAAATTGCATGATCGAAGAATAGTCATAATCAAATCCCGAGCTTATGCTGCATTTTCTCGTCTATACACATGGGCGACTGTGGTGTATCTGTGAAAAAGTACGCTGCTGCGTGGAGATCCCTTAGTTGGCAGAAATCCTCAGAATTACTATTAATGCTTAAATAGGACCACCTGTCTTCTTGTCCCAGCAATGGACGCAGCTAAACTCCCTCCCTCTTCCCCTTTCCCTTTTTTTTTCAGGCTTCTATGGGAGCCTTCAGTGTATCTCGGCAAAAGATAGAGCAAGACCGATCTTGGATCAGGAAAATTCTAGTGGAGAAAAAGGATTAAGCAAATCAATGACATGTTACTATGATGGGAAGACGAGAAAATTAAAGTATCAGTGCTGATAAATCATGAGAAGTATTAATAGAAATATTATTTCATCAGAACAGGGAAAAAGAGAATGGATTAGTACCAACTGCTCCACCTACTGGTGACTTAGTGGAAACACAGTCAAATTCACCATATGCATGTTTAAATAAACAGACCAGGAAAATGGCTGTGGGTAGTTCCATATCCAACCCTACGATGGCGGTGAATACTAGTGTGGGGGGGGGGGGGGCTGCTACTTTCCCCATGACTAGAAATGAAACATACCTCTATCCCACTAGAATTTATTACAAATGTTTTGATGGATAATAGTGGGAGACCTTTTGTGAAAGGCGTTTTCTGATTTCCTTTTGTGAAAGGATTTTTTTGATTGATACTGGAGCTCAATTGAGTGTTACAAATCAAAAATTGAATTTTATTCAAACTCGTCCTACATGAACAATAGTTGGGGTTGGTGGAAAAGAAGGCATTAATGACTGATGTGAGTTGGAGAATTCCTGAATGTCTAAAAATGGATATTGATATTTGGTATTGTCATAATTTGGAAAAAATCATTGATGTTGATATCATGAAAAACCTTGCTCATGCACAACCACGCTCCATGTAAAACCACCCTAACAATGATGCAGAGTTAGCAGAGACTGTGAAATGTATTCCATTTTTATGCAGTTTCAAATGGAAGTTGGAAAGAGGTTGTTGTTGATGTAAAAGGGAGATATATGTACCTGCCCAAAAGCAATACAAGTTACCTGATGATGCCATAGTCCCTATGAGGATTTGTTGCAACAAGAAGTCATATGGAAAGCAAATTCTATATGTAAATATCCTTTACTGTGTGTCTTGAAGCCTGATAGGTCAGATAGAATACTTTAGGATTTGAGAATGTTTAACAAATACACACCAAATTCTACTCAGGTTCTTGCAGTTTGTTACTCAAACTCAGATTATTACTCATGAATTCCAAAGTGAAACACGTCTCTGTGTTAGACATCAGTAATGGATTTTTCAGTATACCTTCATAAAGAAGTTGTCAGTACAAGTTTGTGTTTACATTTTTAACTAAACAATACATCTTTTGCCAGTGACCTCAAGGAGCATATTTATCTCCAAGCTTGTTCTATCAGGCATCGGGAAAGGTTCCAAAAATCTTTTCACACCTGAATGCCTGATCCAGTATGTGGATGATATTTTATTGGCCATAGAGGATAAACACATTTGTTGCTTTTGGTTGAGTTACTCACCTTGTTGCATGAGGCAGGTTTGAAATTGAACACAAAATGGTCAAAATGCTGGAAAAGGGAGTCAAGTGTCTGGGAGTGTTGATTGGGCAAGGATGTGGAAGACCACTGAATGAAAAGTTTGCCACTATTACTAGTCTTCCCATTCCCACATAAAGCAAAGCTTTCTGACACTTTCTAGACCTGGTGAACTTTTCGTAAGAGTTTATAGAGGGTTTTGCAAGGAAGGCCAAGCACCTCTATGATCTTTTGAAGGTGAATGATGATGATTCCATTGGCCTCTGGGGAGCTGATCAACAAAGAACTTTTGAACAGTTGAAAAACTGACATGGAAGTAGCTTCATGACTTTGAACCAGCTAAAGTTGGGACATCGACACAAAAATATCAATAGTCGATAGTATTGACTATCGCTGAAAAAACTATCGATTATTGTAAAATATCGGTGGAAAACTATCGATATTTCGATATATTGAGTTTTTTAAATGCTGTATAAAAATAAAACAGGTCTAGGGTTAATAAAGCAACAATCAACAAAAAATATATAGTTTTCTATTAAAACTTTAAACTGTTGAATTTATTATTAACTTCTAACTATTAATAACATGAAAATATATTAAAATTACAAATGAAAATAAAAAATTACAGATTAAACATATAATTAAAATTAGGTATATGGAAAGAAGTTTTTTATCATTGGCCCTAATAATCGTCAGATGACTGGGAGTGCAGAAAGATGATTGGAGGTAAACACACGAAAAAAAGGTCCTGCCAGCTACAAGGAAGCCAGAAAATGGCCGCTGGACCTGACGGGATGTGAGCATGATCTCTGTGTGTGTGTGTTTGTGGGGCTGCGGGCCCTGCATTTTTTCAAGTTGCCGCTGAGGGACCAACGGTCTCCATGGCAACTTGTAAACAATGCAGGGCCTGGTAACGCAAACGCAGTGCCCTGAATGCAATTGTAATTGCGTAAGATGGGTCTCCTATCTTTTCTATGGGCACTGCGTTTGCGTTAGACGCTGAACCCATGACATGTGGCGTCTCCTTTTCTGGAGGCGACCTTCATGCGTTCAGCGCAGCCCTCCATCTTCATGTGGAAATGCTTTCATTTAGAAAACATTGCCCACAGCCATCGCGTTAGACACAAGCGTTCAGAGCCTGCATCTAATGCGATGAACAAACGCATGTGGAAAAGGGGCAGAAGCCCCCACTTTGTCTGAGTCGTTTTGCCTGGAGTAAACCTTATTGGTGTCAAAGAGTCACCTGACACTTTCCAAAAGTTTCTAGAACTTGTTTATAAGTTCATTAGTGCCGCGAGCAAAACTACATCCTGTACAACACAAAGGAAAGGGGCAGAATATAATGAAAGAAAATCTGGTCACCGGACCACAAGACACGTTTCTTTACAAAAATCCATATTATATTGCCTTAAACTATCGATGTTACCGATATATCGGACATAACAATATCGATGAAAAGTATCGCCAAAGCATTAGCGATATATCAATATTTTGATATATCTGTTTTCGATGTCCCAACCTTAGCTCCAGCATTAACCAGTTGAAACTAGTGCTTATCTTGCACTACTTCAGAGACAGAGGTATCAGCGGTACTTTTGCAGTTAAAGGCAAAAGAGTGGAGAATTCTTGAATATTTTTTTCAAACTTCTCACACTTGTAGAGAAAGGTTTTGAAATATGTGCTAAAAATTTTGATGGTTGTACACTTCGCAGTCAAAGCAACTGAACGCATTGCTGGATTTAACAACATTATTTTGTAGACTCCTCACTCTACACTAAAACTGCGACTTAAGAAAAACATCCCAGGTGTGTCACATCAGAGATTCTCACATTGGTTACTTGCATTATCACCTAAATAGATTGAAGGGAATCACAAATCGAAATATGTTTTCCTCAGCTGCTACACAATGAAGGACAGGCACATGAATGTGGAAATGCATTGCAGGAAGGCATATATTTAATACTCCTTAGAAGAGAAGCAGACAATACAGATAAGGCAATTTTTTGTAGATGGTTCCAGATTTTTCTCACAGAGAAAATATCACACTGGTTAATCTGTGCGGTATCCAGAATATGGTTGTGCCATTAACATAATCTACCAGGGCACTATTCGGCTCAGAGAACAGAGTTAGAAGCAGTAAGAACAGGGCTAGAAATGGATAAAGAAGAAAAGAGAAGCTCCCTGGTAATTTACAGTGATAGTTTGTTGTATGTTGCAAGATCAATGATGGACTATTTACCTCTATGCAATAAAAGAAGCTTCGTAAAGTCCTCAATAGAGATGAGCGAACACCAAAATGCTCGGGTGCTCGTTACTCGGCACGAAATTTTCGCAATGCTCGAGGGTTCGTTTCGAGTAACGAACCCCATTGAAGTCAATGGGCGACCCGAGCATTTTTGTATTTCGCCGATGCTCGCTAAGGTTTTCATGTGTGAAAATCTGGGCAATTCAAGAAAGTGATGGGAACGACACAGCAACGGATAGGGCAGGCGAGGGGCTACATGTTGGGCTACATCTCAAGTTCACAGGTCCCACTATTAAGCCACAATAGCGGCAAGAGTGGGCCCCCCCCCCCGCACTGTCAGCGTAAAGATCGTTCTCCTCTGGCACAGCTGTAACAGCTGTAGCAGAGAAGAACGATGTTAGCCCATTGAATTCAATGGAACCAGCAATACAGCAGGTTCCACTGAATGCAATGGGCTGCCGGCGATCGCAGGATGAATGGTCGGGAAGGGGTTAAATATATAACCCCTTCCCTGCAATTCATCCAGAAATGTGATACACTAAAAATATATACCGGCGTATAAGGCGACGGGGCGTATAAGACGACCCCCCAACTGTCACCTTATACGCCGGCAATACAGTGGAGCAAAGAATAAAAAGCATTACTTACTTCTTCAGACGATCTGCGCCGCTCCTGCAGACTGTCACTCCTTCCTGGTCCACGGACTAAAGCTTTCTCTATGAAAGGCTTGAAATCCCCGCCTCCAGAAACACAGCCAATCACAGCAATTCAATGACATCACTGTCATTGGCTGTGATTGGCTGAAGGCACGTGTGTTTCTGGAGGCGTGGATTTAAAGCCTTTCGTAGAGAAAGCAATGCTCTGCCGGGAACCAGGAGGGAGCGACAGCCTGCAGGAGCACCGCAGAACACCAGGAAGGAGTGACAGTCTACAGGAGCGTCTGAAGAAGTGACTAATGCTTTTTATTCTTTGCTCCACTGTATTGCCGGCGTATAAGGTGACAGTTGGGGGGTCGTCTTATACGCCCCGTCGCCTTATACGCCGGTATATATTTTTAGTGTATCACATTTCTGGATGAATTGCAGGGAAGGGGTTATATATTTAACCCCTTCCCGACCATTCATCCTGCGATCGCCGGCAGCCCATTGCATTCAGTGGAACCTGCTGTATTGCTGGTTCCATTGAATTCAATGGGCAAACATCGTTCTTCTCTGCTACAGCTGTTACAGCTGTGGCAGAAAAGAAGGATTTGTCTTCTATATGTTCTCAATGGGGTCGGCGCTGCTGCCGCCGGCCCCACTGAGCGCATATAGAGACGATTTATGGCCTTTAGAAGGACCGTTGGGGTTCTTGAAGCCTACAATACACCTAACACTCTCCCTATAGTAGCTCCAACACGATACCACTTTCCCTGAACTAATGTCAGAATACATCCGTAGCGAGCCGCGGGAAGGGCAGATTTCAATACTCGGGTGACACCTTATCTCCCCAGCCACTCACAGCAGGGGGGTGGTATAGGGCTTAAACGTTGCAGGGGGAAGTTGTAATGCCTTCCCTGTCTTTCAATTGGCCAGAAAAGCGCGCTAACGTCTCACAGAGGAAAGTGAAAGTAACCCGAACACCGCGTGGTGCTCGTTAAGAGTAACGAGCATCCCGAACACCCTAATATTCGCACAAATATCAAGCTCGGACGAGTACGTTCGCTCATCTCTAGTCCTCAAATAAGATGCTAGCTTACAGTGACACACTGAAAAGAATTGCTGGCTTAGCTTCTAAGAATCCAAATGCTTATGGATAGCGCCTGCCGACAGTCCATAGTTTACACTACAAATTGACAACATTGGTCCATTACCTTCAGGTAAACATGACTTCAAGTATGCATTAGTGGTGGTAGATGTCTTATCAAAGTGTGTTGAGGTAATTCCCATTAGGAAAGATGATGCTTATCTACAGCCAAAGCATTAGTGAATCAGGTTTTTTTGTACTTGAGTAATCCCAAGAGTAATTGTTTCCGGCAAGGGAAATCATTTTATAGGGAAAATCATGCAAAAAGTTTGCAAAATAATGGTACAACAAACATGGCATGTCCCATATCATCCATAGTCTGCTGGAATTATAGAAAGGATGAAAAGAACAATCAAATCCAGGATTGCAAAAATATTGCTTGAAAAAGGAAATGCTTGGGTTCATATAATACTTTTTTGTGCTCAAGGGAATAGGAGGTACAGTTTCCACCTAAATAAGTTATGCCAAATTCACCATTACTGTAAAGGAACTTCAGTTGTGCTTACTGTTGATGATAGTTGAAAGGATCCATCAAGGGAAACATTGCTTCAAAGGAAAACCAGAAGATATGCTGAGGACTAGTTGAATGAACAAATTGAGGATAATGCTAAAGGCAACATTTGTATTGGTTGTAAGGAAGGATGTTGTATAGAAATTACGTTTTGTACATAATACAGCCATTTATAAAGGCTAAATACGTACGGGAGGAAATTCCACTGCAAGATTTCGCACATAATTTCCGCCATTGCACACTGCTATAGGATTGCATTATTTATGCAATCCTCTGCAGACAGCCACGATTTGACCACATGAAAACTCGAGCTGTAACAAAATCACGGCATGTTCTATTTCTGTGCGAGCCCCGCACAGAAACATCACCGCTGACACGCCGGCTCTGCTCTGACACGAGCGGCTGTGTGCCAGCCGGTACATCGCAGAGCAGAGAGAAGACTCCGGAGGAGATGAGCCGCGGGTCAGTGCAGGGGCAAGGGTTGCATTCCGCTGCGAGAATTCTCGAAGTCGGAACCCGACCCAGCCCTCTGCACTCACCATTACAGGCTAAATTAGGGCCCAAACCAAAATTCACCCTATTTGAGGAAGCATATGTACATATTAATCAAACAGGTACAAGGAAATGTACACCTACAGATTAGTTTGTCAGATCGTGATAAAAGATGATGAGCCTGCATAATGGACAGGTGATGTTACAAATGACATGATAGCGTCAGGAAAGTCAGGCAAATCTCAAACTGAAATTTTGTTTACAACTCAAAGTCAAGATCCTGCATTTGTTCCCAATTCAGGGGAAGAAAACAAGGATTGCGTGAAAAGTTGGAGGTTCCAAATCTCTACAGAATTTGTTCAAGTTAAAGTGAGTATTGATTTTATGGAAACTAATCATATCATTTCTGAAATCACAGTTACTCCAATATCAGTAAATATGCAAGAAGGTATTGAACCATTACAATTGAGATATAGTCCAAAGTTTGAATTATTAGCCAAATCTATAATAACTTGGTTGAAAGAAAATACATTTTTAGGACACTTTTGTAAGCCAACAAAAATAATACATGGAGGTAAATATGGGAGAGTGGAGTGGTCTGGTGGAAATTGCATTTTTCTTCATGACAGACCAACACCTAAAGATACAGGAATCTATCAATGTTGTGTATCAACTGCAATCAATCATAAACAATGTGTAAGAATAAATGTTAGTATACGGTCAGCTGCAGAAAACGTTTATGAAAAAATCAAATTCAAAACATTCTAGTCAATTCCAAATTAATCTGTTTCATACAAAGCGTCTTAAAAGCGTCTAAAAACTCATTAAAATCAGATTTGGAGACTATATGATATATAGGTAATAAGGGAACAAAGCAAGGGAAGAGTTTTAATCAACTTGTAGAAAAGAATATTTTGAAAGTTGCCAAAGTTTGGGACCTTCTGTAACACATCTGCAGGATGATACTTTGGCTTTTATAGAGAGTGAACAAGAATCTCAGACTGCTAGAGGGTGTTTAGAGAAAAAAATAATAATTAATAGCCCAAGCTTTACAAAATGGAATCATACCTCTTGGAATATTGAAAGTTTACAAAGAGAGTGTAATTGTATCCTTGCATATATAGATTTATGGGTGGACAAATGGTTAGGATGTAATCAAGGAATATGTATTGAAACATCATTAATTCTAGTAAATGGAATAGAGCAAGTTGTAGTTCTAATATCGGTTTCAGGGTTTCCAGTGAGTGCTATACAAATTATCCATTATCTTCTACAACATGCTGATTTTTAATATAATAGTACACATATTGAGCAGTTAGATCTTTCTTCTTGTCTACATTTTGTTTCAAAGGTCATATGTGTTTACCCAGTCAAGACAAAATTATTTATCGCTGAATTCAGGAAACGTTTGTTTTCAAGTTGTGGGTAAAAGAGAGGACGTTTTAGCATTATTTTCATCCTATGTACGTGATGGAAATTTGATAAGGGGTTTATATTGTATTAAAGGTGAAATGAGAGCTATTATTGTGAATGGGAAAAGGGTAAACAATTCAAATAAAAGTAATGAAAAACCCTTCAGTACAATTTAATTTAACACAGATACTTTCCTTGGCACAATTGGACAGGAGGAATAAAGAAAGATAAAGGTTTATTGGATATTTAAATCAGCTAAAGATAGCAAATATTATGTTTAGACAGCAGCATTAGAAGAGGTAGAACATGAATATTTGGAACGTCACGATTGTCATGGTGGGGAAAATGTAAAAGAAAGCAGTCTCTGATCAACAGAAAGCGACAGAAAACATCCTTACAAATCCTGTTATAATCTTAGCAATTATAGTTTTTCTATGTATTGCATACCAAATATTTATTGTGTGTGTGATTAGAAAAACATATAATCAAGTAAAATCTGAAATTAGTATGGGAGATAAAATGCTAACAGAAATGGTTAAAAGAAAATCAATACTTGAATGTAAAATTCCATTTTTGGGATTGTTGAATGTCCCAGTGGTGAGACCCACCAATCAGCAAGTTACCCCTTATCCTGTAGATAGGTAAAAACTTATGATCTTGGTACAACGACCCTAATAAATCTTTATAGTAATTAGAGCTCAATGAGTAATCACTGGACCAAGTCTACTGCTTTCCTTCATGCAGCCATAGGGTGAAATAAAAACATTCTGGCTGCCCGCAGTTACAATTAGGCCGTTTTCACTGAGGAAATCGTGCGAGATTTGTGCATTGTGAGACGCACAAATCTTGCACTAATACGAACCCCAATCTTTTGAATGAGGTAATGCACATAAGCAAATTGCATCGCGATGTGGAAAACAAATGGCAACATGTCCTATCTTTGCATCTCCCATTGTTTTTAATGGGGCCGATGGCTGCATTGCACCACGTGCTAGGTGCACGCGGTGCAATGCGATATTTCCTCATTGAAAAAATGGGATTAGCTCTACGATCCTCTGCCACGCCGGAGGATCGCTACTTCCCCGAAGTGATGCTAAGAGGTTTTGATATAAAAACACCTCACATACGCAGAGAAATTGTATGTTGGGAAGCGCAATATTAGGCCGTGATTCACTGACTGATACCGCACTCGCCCATGTGACGTTAGCCTTAGGTCTCGGTCAGGCGAGCATGATTACCGGAGGAAAAAAAAATTGCACATCGCGTGCACAAAAATTGCATAAACAGGTGAATTTGCACTCGCCTGTCCTATCTTCTGCAGGTGCGAGTATTTTGGGCCTGTAAAAGACGGACATGTGAACACTTCATAGTAAACCATTGGTTCTAATAGACGCAATCTTTTTGCGCAGCTATTTGTGTGCGGAAAACACGTTCGTCTGACTGAGCCCTTAGGGAGAATTAATTCAGTATTGAATCCATTGTAAAAGCAAAATGCACATTTAATTTTGTAGTCAATTAACAAGTATGGTTATTTTCCTTACATTGGAACCTGGACTTCACCCACAACCATCCCGCATTCATAGTATGTGAGATCATATAATTTACCTAGTATGTCTTGCATTAAACACTCTGGCAGTTGCTAATGTCATTCAAGTTTTGGCCTACAGGTTTTTTTAGTTGGGGAGATGGGAATAATTGTATCTCCTGCAGGAACAAACAGTGATCCCTTTAACATTTCGGAGTTCCCCATATACATAGGATCATTGGCTGCAGAATTCAGTGGGTTCTGCCATCTTGCATCCCATCTCTTTGGACAGCTCAAGTGTTTAATACTAATATTCAGAATAAATAACAAGAAGTATCGCTTTGTTACAGCTCTTCCAGTATCTTCCAATTGCATAATGAGTAATGCTATTTAAGCAATATATGTTGCGATATCAGGTGAAATACACAATACAGCGGTTACCCTGTTCCAGGCTGAATATAATTAATATCTGGAAAGATAATATATTGCTGCAATGTCATGCAGAGTGTTCATTTGAAAACTGTAGGTTAAAGTGGATAAAAATCCAGGCCTTTCTATGGCGTAGATTTAATCAATCAACCATCAGAGTTCACTTTGTCCTTTTCTTTGGAAAAATATCAAATCTTAGCAGCAACGTTTCACATTTAATGCTGGCTATACAAAGAAAGGTTATTTGCACAAAAAATAAGTAGTCATGTACAAGTTGTCTTTCTTTTATTTGAACATGTTAACCCCTTAGTGACGCCCCATTGCCTTTCTACGTCCTGCCTAAGTGGGCTTTAATCCACAGGGACATAAAAACACGCATCCCCTGAGGGTTAAAGCCCCATGGGCTGTGGACGCGAAAGCTCCATGCTGTACTCGAGGCAGCCGACAACATGGAGCTGTCATTGGAGGCCGCGGGGACGCCTCTTCTGGTCATGTGATCGTCACTATCCAATGGATAACGCCGATCACATAAAAGTAAGTAAAAAATTAAATAAAGTTAAAGATTCAGGTGGATCGGATCCATGAAGACAGCTGAAAATATTCATCCCCATCCTCCGCGATGTCCTGCGGCGGTCTGGACCTGCCACAAGGTTCTGCAAATGCGCCAATGAGGCGCACTTGCGCAGAAGTCCAGAGAGCATGGCAATTTTAAAATCTCCCTGCACCCAGTTGTCAAAGATAGCCAAGTGCAAGGGGATGTGACCAGGGAACGCAGTATGCGGTTCCCGGTAACATGATCACCGTTATCCATTGGATAACAGCGATCATGTAAAGTTAAAAAATAGTTTAAACAAAACGTTTAAAAAGTTATTGCTTCATTCATCACCCTATACGGATCGTATCCGTAAGGGGAGAGGAAATCACATAACTAAGGTCCCACAATGGGATCCTTATCCATGGACCTTACCCTAGCTTCTGTGGATGCGCCCGTCAGCAAAATGGCAGACGCATGCGCAAAAGTCAAGGATTGCCCAGGAAATTTTAAATCTCCCTGCTCCTGGCTACCAAAGGTAGCCAAAAGCATGGAGATTTCACGGGGGGCTGCGATGAGCTGTCCCTGGTCACGTGAAAAAGTTGAAGTTTCATCTCCCCTCAATGATGCAATCAGTGAGAGGTGATGAAACTTTTTACTGGAGGCAAAATGCTAGACATGTGCGCAGGAGCCAGGGAGGGCCTGGGAAATTTAAAATCTTCTTATTCCCAGCAACCAAAGGTCGCCAAGAGCCTGGAGCAGTGACCGCTGGCCTCGCTGAGCGGTCCCTAGTCACATGATAAAGGACATAAGATTAGTGCCACAATGGGTATTTCTCTGAACACAGGACAAACAGGGGTATCCATTTTGGGGTGAAAGTATTCATTTATATGTATGCTGTACAAGAAAAACATTTTAAATTGACACAATTGTCAAAATGATGAAAATCGTAACTTTTATCTTCTGCTTTGCTTAGATTAATTCTAAAATGATGGTGTGAAAATATGCAGTACACCGCTAGATGAATTTGTTAAGGGGTCTAGTTTTCAAAATGGGGTCATTTGTGGGGGTTCTCCATCGTTTTGGCCGCTCAAAGGGCTCTACAAGTGGGCAATGGGGCCTGAAACACCTTCAAGCAAAATGTCTGTTCTGAAAGCCACCGGCTGCTCCTTTCATTTTGGGCCCCGCTATAGGGACAGAAGATTAGGGCCACAATGGGTATGTCTCTGAACAAAGGACAAGCAGGGGTATCCATTTTGGGATGTAAATCCTCATTTTCATGTGCACCATAGGAAAAAAAATGCCTTTAAAATGACATATTTGCAAAAATATAATTTTTTTTATTTTTTCTCTTCTAAAATGCATTAACTCCTGAAAAAACACTGTGGGGTTAAAATACTCATGACACCCATCAGTGAATACACTAAGGGGTGTCGTTTTTAAAATTGGATCATTTGTGGGAGTACCTATCATTCTGACACCTATAAGCCTTTGCAATCTTGGCTTGATGCAGGAAAACAAAGTGTTCCTCAAAATGTTGATAACTCAATGTTAAATTTGTATGTCTCCTAAATGGTTAAAAAAACCTAAAGTTTTTCAAATATGCATCCAGAATAAAGTAAACAGATGAAAATATATATCTTATCAAAAATCTGTACAGTATGTTTGCACATATTTGAGATATTGCAATTGAAAATATGAAAAAAACATAATTTCTTCAAAATGTTCCCAATTCTGGCGCTTTTAATAAATATACACACATTCTATTGATCTATTTTTACCACCTAAATGAAGTACAATATGTGGCGAAAAAAACAATGTCAGGCCTTAGTCAGACGGGCGTTTTTTCGCGCGATTTGCGCATCGCATGTCGCATGTGCATGCACAAATCGCGTGACCGGAGGCGAAAAATCGCAGGAAAAATCTGCACCTAGCCGCGTTAATCGTCGCAGCAAAATGCCCGTCTGACCGGAGAAAAATCGCCGTGCGCATCAAAATGCGCATGAAACTTCGTCTGACCGGCGAAAAAAATGATTTTGGTACGCACATAAAACGCAGAACGCACATACGCGCGATCTGCGAATCGTCGTGTCCTATCATTTTTCGCATATCCGCATAAAAAGCGGACATGTGACCGATACCATAGCGAACCATTGGTTCTATATATGCGCAAATCGCATGCGCGTGCGCAAATCGCGCGAAAAAACGCCCGTCTGACTAAGGCCTCAGAATCACTTGGATCTGCAAAATCTTTACGGAGTTATTCTATGGTAAAGTGACATGTCAGATTTCCCAAATTTGGCTTCGTCGCTAAGGCGCAAACAGGCTTTGTCACTAAGGGTTTAAAATTTTGTTAATATTTTAGGGGTCAACAAATCCCCATCCAATGGCAGCTTCACTAGACAAGAATCTGCAGGGAACCTCTGACTATACCAGTTGTTATTGTTGGAGTAAAGCAATCACTTAGGCCTCGTTCACACAAGCGTGTTCATGTGCGTACATAGGTGCGCACAAAACCCCGCACCCACGTATGTGCAAAAACACACATGAACGCAGGTTCATGCCCATTGCCTTCAATGAAGCCGCCGCTGCTACCAGCAGTCCCATTGAAAACAATGGGCTGCCGGCAACCCCTGCAGCGATTTTCGGGGAAGGGTTTTAAATATAAGCCCTTCTTTAAAAATCATCCCTAGCTTATGTAAGAAATATTAAAAAAATATGCTCACCTCTCTGTTGCTGTCAGGCTCAGGCGCGTCTAACTGGTTGATCTCCCGGCAGTGTAATGAAGTTCTTTCAGCAGGTCGGGATTTAAAATCCCCGCCTGCTGAAAGGGCTGTATCTGACTGGCTGAGCACTCAGCCAATAACAGGCAGCGCTCAGCTACTCATTCAATGACAGCTGAGCGCTGCCTGTCATTGGTCACAGCGCTCAGGCAATCACAGGCAGTGGTTGGCCATTCATTGAAATATTGACGCGCAGCACGGACCTATGCATGCACGTATGTCCTATGTTTTGCTGGTACGTGCGTTTGCACGCCTGTAAAATACGGACATGTAATCACACCATAAGGAATCAATGGTTCTAAACAGACGCAGTTTTGTGAGCGCGTATGTAAGCACATAAACACGCTCGTCTGAAATAAGCCTTACTGTTCACTTTGCAGAGATGCTGCATGCAAAATGAAGTATTTTTACATCCATATAGGATAGCAAAACTTCATAACAAATATACTTCAAAAATTGTGTGTGTTGCTTGCAGATTTTCTGCTTATTTTGGTCTAGATTTGCCATAGATTTTATCCCATACATTGTAAAGCAAAAGCAGTGAGTTACCATGTTAGCCAGAAAAATCTATGATATTACATACTCTTGTACCGAGTCCAGTCACATTATTATGACCACCTCCTACTTTTATAAAGTATACAAAAAGTGCCTCAGGGTGTACACCAGGCTTACTAACAATAATAATTAACTCCAAAATAGCCCAAAGGGCAAGAAACACTCAAGTTGAATACATTCATTAACATCTAACATTTATTGAACTAGATTAAAATACTAAGAGGCAGAGGAATTACAAATACAACCCCCTGCCTAGCAAACCTGGGAGCACTAAGCCACCTATATTATATATAATTTAATAGTGCTGTTATATGCTGTATACTGGGCGTTCTAGAGCTCTCCTAAACAGCTAGTAGCTACTAATGTTAAATATACATTGCATCGTACGAAATTCGCAAGGAGGCCCAATCGGGAAACATGGGCGATAAAAAATCGCAAAATGAAGAAAGTTAGGACACGCTACAATTTCTTTTATCCCAACATCGCATGAGTGAAAACATTGCAAATGTGAAGGAAACCATTGAAAATCATTCATTGGTTTCATAATTCTGCATTTTTACTCCTTTTTGCATCGAGTGAAAATCGTATGATTTTATAGCCTGTGTGAAACCAGCCTTAGCTTTAGCATAGGATATCACTGTGTTATGGCAAGAAGATTTAACTCCTTCCACCTGCAGCCAGTTTTGGCCTTCCTTATCGGGCCCCATTTTTCAAATCTGACGTGTCACTTTAGGTGGTAATAACTTTGGAATGCTTCTACTTATGCTAGTGATTCTGAGGTTGTTTTTCCCCCATAACATATCCTATTATATGTTAATAGTGGTACTTTTTAGTTGATACGTTTTGTCTTTATTTATAAAGAAAAATCCTACATTTACAGAAAAGTTTGAAAAGATTTGGCATTTTCAAAATTTTAATTTTTCTACTTGTAAGACAGATAATAGCTAATAAATAACGTTTGCCATAATGTGCTGTATGTTGGTAGCCTTTGGAAAGCATCCTTTTCTTAACTTTTCTAATTTTGATGAATATATCCAAAATCTATTTTTTAAGGGATTAATTCAGTTCTGAAGTGTGTAGAGGTGCACTACAGAGAATGGCTTGTAGGGGGCAACATGCAGGCATTCTGGTGCCTGAGAAAAGGGAAAACGCCCACAGGTGTGGTCAGGAAGTGGGAATTAAGTGTGCATTCCTGCTACAGTCAGGAAGAGACATTGGCTGTGAGAGCCAGAGAGACGTTGACTAAAAGAGTCAGCTTAGTGTAGCTGGAAGGGCTGCTAGCCCAGGGTCTAGTGCAGACCAGGAGTTTGACGGGGAAGACGACCCTAAACTCAACACCCAGGTGGGGTGCTTATATGGATTTGCTAAAGGATGTTATATGGACTATGTTTACTTTTATGCTGTGAATAAATGATGGCTGGAGCCAGATTATAAAAGGAGAATCCACGTCTCCAAAGAGTGTTTCTACACGGTTGGTGCCCATTCAGGTCTGAAAGTTGGCGATCCGCAGGCAAGTGCACCCCTGCTTGCTTACAAGTGACATTGGAAGGCCAACATATTAGAAACCCCCATAAATCACCCCGTTTTAAAAAGTGCACCCCTCAAAGTGGCATTTACAAAATATGTTAACTCTTTAGGTGTTTCACAGGAACTAAAGCAAAGTAGAGGATAAATTTGAATATTTCATTTTTCTTGCAGATCTTCAAATATAATAATTTTATTCTGTAATACAACAGAAGTTAGCAGATAAACATAGCTCAACATTTATTACCGTAAATCTGCACTATTGTAAAATATCCTACATGTAGCAGTAGTGTACAACTACTCAAATACAGGAATCACAAATGAAGGAGCGTCCTGTAATGTTGGGGCCTCCCTTTTATTGGGCCAATTTATCTTCCACAAGTTCAGAGGACTATAATGTTTGTATTTTTCCATCTATGATGCTGTGAAGGCTTGTTTTTTGCGGGATAAGGTACTGTTTGCATTGGTACCATTTTGGGGTGCAGAAACATTTTTGGCCACTTCATATTGCATTTTAAAATATGAGCTGTCAAACGCAAATCTGACATTGTTTTTTTTCTTACTATTTTTGCCAATGAATGCATTTTTCACTGACTTTTTTGTCTTGTATTGCCATATTTAGGGACTCACAACTTATTCATTTTTTCATCTATAAAGCTATATGAGAGCTTTGTTTTTGTGGGACAAATTGATGTTTTTTTGCTACCATTTTAGACTGCATGTGAGGTTTTGATCATTTTTATTGTGTGTTTTTGGAGCAGCTTCTGAGCACCCTGGTATTCAGTGTCATACATATACGACACGTGTCAAAAAGGAGATAAAATACCTTTTGAAATGAGTTGTCTGTAAGTACTCAATCTCCTAAAATAAGTTTTCATAAAATTCTTTACTGTTGTTAGAGATGATATGAAAATTTAAGAACAAATTTCTTGGTAAAATAAGGCTATTAACCCCTTCAGTGGCAGATTTATTATTACCATGTCAGCTCAGTAAGCCCCGGAGATTTTCCAGAGGTCATTCGAAGTGGCAAACGTGTACAGTGGCACAATAACGTTGTGTCCTGCCCAGCATTTCAGCACTAGAGCTGTCCACAGAAATCTTCCGGGGTTTAACTGCATGGTCAGTGCAGCAAGCCCCGAAGATTTTCCGGGCGTGCCACTAAAGGGGTTAATACATACTTAAAGGCTATGTGCAACTTCAAGACAAATTACAAATCAGATTTCATTAATCTAATGTATCTAACATGAAAAATTAAGCACATAGTAATGTATTCTATATCTCCTATGTAAACATCCCTTTAGTAACAAACTAGAAACAAATCCTGTCTAGTCTGATTGAACTTCTATGGCTGAGCGCTGTGACCAAACAGGGGCAGTGCTCAGCTGTCATTCAATGAATGGCTGAGTGCTGCCTCTGATTGGTCACAGCCCTCAGCCAATCAAAGGAAGCGCTTTCTGGAGGCAGGGACTTTTCAATACCTGGCCACAAGAATACAAATGAAGACTGCCGGGGAAGGGGAGAAGAGCAGGACAGTACGTCTAGGTGAGCTAGGTTTTTATTCTTTTTAACAGGGTTGATTTTCAAGGTAGGGCTTATATTTCAAGGTACCCCCTGAAAATCATCACTGCAGGGGTTGCCTTCATTCCATTGCTTTCAATGGGGCATCAGCAGCGCCGGCCCCATTGAAAGCAATGCAATAGCGTCATGGTCCTCTGCTACAGCTGTGACAGGGGATTCTTTAGTCCCCGCCGCAGACGCCTCATCACTGCACTGTTCAGTGATGAGGGGACTCCCCACGGGGATTAACGGAACCTCTATAACAGCACAAAATGTGTTTATGCGCAGCACGAACCTTACCGGCTCGCATGTCCTATCTTTTGCAGGTGCAAGTATTTTGCGCCTCTACAAATGGACATGTGAACACTTCACAGGAAACCAATGGTTCTAATTGACATGATTTTTTTCTTGCACACATAGGTGCGCAAAGAAACCCCACTCATCTGACCGTGGCCTTAAGCAGCGAGAAAACAGTGCTGATATAGTGTTGAAAAGATCGCGAGAAGGGCTACTTCAAGCTCTGTGAAGCAGCCCGTTCACATGATCAAAGGTGTGAGCTGCATGCTTTCAAGGCTTCTATAGGAGCCTATGGAAAGACATGTCCTATCTTTGCGCGCACCTCCGAGCCGACATGCGAATTTGCACTCACATGTCCTATCTTTGTTAGATGCGCTGATTCAGCACGTCTAACAATTGTCCGTGTGAATGCTTCTATAGGAACCTTTTTGTTCCTATAGAAGCGCATTCTGTGCGCTGCTCAGCACCTCAAAAATAGCGCCCATCTGAACGAACCCTAATACATGATTATATTTTTATGATGATTATTATTGTGGAAAAAGTATGTACCTGCACTGATTTTGATTAACACGATGGGAGAAAAATTAGCTATCATGCTGATTATTCCAGTCTGACATTCAGAAACTGTTCATTCCACTGACCTAGCTCTAGTAACATGTCCCAAATAAGCAGCAGTACCAACAAAAATGCCCTCAGTGAATTGTCACATAAAAGGGATTTTTTCCTCTTTATTGTCTCCTTACAACCGTTTCTTTTACATGACCTTTTTAGTTGAGTTACAGGATAACAAGCAAGTCTTTTGATTGTTCTGGCCACTTTTATTTTTAAAGCTGGAGCAATAATCCCTTTAAAAATAGCCTGATATCTTTTTATTGCATCGGCATTATAACCCATGTATCTGACAAGTTATCTGCAAAACATTTCTTCTTTCATTAATCATAATAATGGAAATGAATTTTAATGGCACGGCCATATAACATACATTAATTGAGCTTGTTATAATAAAACTAACGACATAAAAAACATGTTTTGGTTTTTATTGTTTCTACAGTAAAAATGTGTTTATTTCCTGAAGCATTCACAATCCATAAGAAACAATAGTTAATATTCATTCTTTTACAAAAACAACTTTTTCTCTAACAGAACGGAGTATTGCTTGCAGTCGTCCAACCAGTGAATAGAGATGATTAATGTAATGTCTTTGGAGAGCTGATCATGAGGGTATATGCCCAAGGGTACATTTTCTGTTCTTTTTTTCCATATCTCTCTGTATTATACATATTTGAATAGCCTCCTAGGACACATCTGTCATGAACAGGAAATTTCATCGCCCCTTAACATTTTGGAGCACTAACCAAATTAGATTTGAAAAGATGCAAATACATTCTGCCACTTAATTTTAATATTGCTATGCTGAGCTATCAGATATACAGAATGAGACAAATTACAGAACCAGTGTTCACATCCTTCTCCAGTAATACACAAACGCTATGAGCTCTGACTTCCGTATTGCCATAGGCTCCTCTTGTATTGCAGGACCTTGCTATGAGTTGGTTAAATGTGTCTTTCTTTCAGGATTCCTCTTTGCACAATATGTGCAGTTTGTATTTACCATTATTTTCTTCCAAATGAATGATTGATGAGTACTGATACATTGCAACTTCTGTTGGAGGTTAAAAGAGATTACATATGGCCGTCTCCTTTCAATGCCTTACATTTTTACAGTAGCTTGCACAAATGTTTACAGGTCACTAGAGTAAACTGAAGACCCTGGCCCGCAATTTTCCAATTAATTTTCCTTTGTGTACACTATATGTACAGATTTAATAATTTCTTGTTTCTAATGCCCTCAAGGGTTTATTTTTCTAGTGCTAAGACGTTTTAGAATAGCAGCTCCTGCTCCATTAGCCTATAAGAGGATAAGGTAATGAATACATGTTTTTTAATTGATAGATGTGGATTCTTCTGAAGACATAATTATATTTTATTCCTTACATGGTAGAGTATAGTTAGTTTACCACTTCAGGCAGGAATGATGTAATGTGTCAATCGCCCCAAGCCAATATATTAATCATCTCTACTGCCACTTACCTCTGGAGGAGCCAAGGATTGTACATGACAACATTCATCTATACATTAGAATAATAGATTGTGAACACTTATTTAGTGGGTATGATGGGTAGTGCTAAGTGATTAGTGAATAATTGGTTTGTCTCTGTAAAAATTGGTTAAAATAGTGTACAGTGGTGTAGGGGTCAATCATGGCACACAGTTGTCACTGAAAACAGAAGAAGGCTCACAGAGAATCTAGATCAAAAATTGTGCCAAGGAAGACTGCAAGTGTGCTGCTTGTTTTAAAAGCAATGCTATAAATGTTACTAGGAGACATTCTGTCAGGTGAAGACAACATTCAAGCACTGGCCTGATCCAAGGAACAGCTGTAGGAAAGAAGGAGAGCACCAGCAGTTCCACCACCACCACCAACCGCAGTAGCGCCTTGAGGGCATAGTGTGGTCATTGATATAATTCTATGTTCAGTGATATGTGAATACAAATTGCCTTAAAAACCACTCAAAAATACTTACTGTATATTCCGGCGTATAAGCCGACCTTTTAACTCCGAAAAATCTGCTCTGCAGTCGGGGGTCGTCTTATACCCGGATATACAAAAAAAAAGTGTCAAAAAAAAAAGCAGTAGTCACCTCCCCTGGAGTTCTGCGGCGCTGCTGCAGGCTGTCGCTCCCTCCTTGTCCCCAACAGAGCATTGGTTTCTGGATGCGGGGCTTGAAATCCCCGCCTCCAGAAAGCTAATGCTGTGACTGGCTAACTCATGTGGCGTTGGCCAATCACAGCCATTCAACATTGAATCCAGAAAGCAATGCTCTGTTGGGGACGAGGAGGGAGCGACAGCCTGCAGCAGTGCTGCAAAACACCGGGGAAGGCAAGTACTGCTCTTTTTTTTTTTTTTACACCGTATTCCCGACGTATAAGGCGACAGTTGGGGGGTCGTCTTATACGCCCAGTCCCCTTATACGCCGGAATATACGGTAGATACACTCCTAGGTGAATGTTGCTGTTAGCAGCGCACATAATGCACTTCTGATAGGAACCAATAGGTTCCTATAAAAACATTCATATGAGAGAATGTAAGGCGCATTGAATGTAAGCGTAACTAGCAAAAGATAGGACATGCAAGTGCAAACTCGAATATTGGCTCCGAAGTACGTTATCCAGTGGGAGCCTTGAAAGCACACTGCATGCCCCTCGGATCAAGTGAACGGGCTACTTCAAGTAGTTTGAAGTAGCCTGTGCATGCGATCTTTACAGAACTATAGCCGCAATCTTTTCTTGCGGCTATAATGAGCGAAAACAGCTCTCGTCTGAACGAGGCCATACTTAGGTTAGCTCAGCATTGTTTTCCCCCTTTTCCTATGGAATCTATATACTTTGATAGCTCTTATAGCTAGAGGTTGTCTTTGTAAGACAACCTCTTTAAATCTGGTACTTATCATTTGAGTGCAGCACGCCCCACTCCACTGACACCCCAACCAACAGCTGATTTTGCTAGGGAAAGTCATGATCAGACAGAAATTTCCTCTGCAGCAGATACAAGAAAATGTGGTAGGAGGTAGCAGCCATTCATATAAGTGGCTATTAGAGATGAGCGAGCACACTCGGATAAGGCAGTTACTCGAGCGAGCATCCCTCTTCTTCGAGTAACTGCATTCTCGTCTGAGCAGGCTCGGTGGGGGGGGAGGGAGAGAGAGATCTCTCTCACTCTCCCCCATGCTCACCCCCCCCCCCCCCCCCCGAGTCTGCTCGGACGAGAATGCAGTTACTCGAAGAAGAGGGATGCTCGCTCGAGTAACTGCCTTATCCGAGTGTGCTCGCTCATCTCTAGTGGCTATCCAAATAGTTAGTCTACTAGAGACGAAACTGCTCTTAAAGAATTGCTCTACATTTTGCTTAGAGAGGTGGCTCTGGAGTAGTATTTTCTATGTTGTATGCGCTAATAGATCAGATGGACAGGGGTTGTCTTCTTTAATAGATCCAGTGATGGAAAACCAATTGGTTGGCTGACAAAACTGTCATACAGAACAATAACAAATGACAATAATTCCTTTCTTTTTTAGAGATACAACTCTATAATTTCTGTAAATAATATGACTAAAAAAGTTCAAGCAGCCAATCCTGTCACTACTGTTCTTATTTCAGTTATGTTTAAGCATTGGTTTACGGACTGGATTTGTTGACCTCATGGTCACCTTATTAAGTTCTATCCTTATAAAACGTGTATGAAATGTGTTCAACACCTTGTACCTCAATACATATGTGCAACCATTAACTTACTCAATAACGTAACTAGCTGACCTTCATCAATCCAATACTTGTAGGAAATAGCAGAAAATCTTAACTCCTGACCTTTATTCTGGCATATAGAAAATAAAATTAGTCCAATTCTATTCTTCCGATCTGAGCAGCTTTCAATATTAGAGGTCAAACTTTGATCTTGCATATTCCTTATTCATATGCTTTTTCTTTTACAGACAGTGTCTATTATCTCTCTGTTTTCTGCCTGTTTTATGTGATGCGCATGAGAAACAGTATAAAAACAACAGAATTATCCACCAATCGCAGTGAAATATTAACGTTGACTAGGGTTCATTGAGCTCACTAATGGAAATTATTTAGGGGCCATCTTCCTTTGATGTAGAAAATGTCTACATTACCTTTTAACTACATCCTAAAGTATGCTGTTATCATTGAGCACACAGGACAGACATATGAATCAGATCCTAGTTAGTAATTTGTAAGCAGCACTATAAGAATTGTCAAATCCAGTCAGAAATTGGCTCCAAATCAGTTTCAAATGGTGTCATTCTCAGACAGATCTTCATTGTGTCAGAACTTGACCCTACCGGAGAGCGAATGTTAAATAAGCTTATAGAATTGTATTTTCTGACTTTTTATACTGAATGTAAAAGAGAAACAGAGAAGTTATGTTTAACTAATAAAGTCTGCTTATAATGACCCCATTATCAGTTCTTTAGACGCCTCATGTACCAGGGCCTGAATGCTGCTGCTACCACTGAAGCCCCTATAGTTATGCACATGGAGCTAATTTCTGGAATGTGCCAAAGGTTATAGGTCATACAGTATCTGACACATAATGTTTGTCTATGTAACCATAGTTAAAAGTGATACATTTGCTTTAGGCTAAATCAAAAGAGCTAATAGAATGTTTGCTATTGATAGCAGTTTATATTGTGCCTATGGAACTGCAAAGAAAGCTCCCTAGATATTCACTATTTGGCCTTAGCGCTCATGCATGCATCACTTGTGTGTACATGCCGCTCTGCATTCGCGCACAGAATACTGTACCTACAGGTTCTACTTAACCTTCCATATGGACTATATCACACAGTTCTATTACGCACATGTGTTTATTATCCCTTAGTTTCCTATTTCTGAATGTCATAATTAATCTTCAGTCTAAAACTAGCCTTTACTACTTCTTGATGCAGAGATTTCCATAGGTTTCCTTAGGGGTAAACTAATAAAAGTTTAGAAATATATATTTTTACCGAAAACAAAATTTCAAGAAAGAAGGAAATAATAACTTTTATACCATACAAACCATATTATACTTTTTAAGTCTGTTACATTGTAATACACTGAACTTTTTACCATCATAACCTTAGAAACCTTTTCACCTCCACAGCAGCCACTTCATTAATATATTCCCATTGTAAATTCACTAAGCAAGCTTTCAGTGCTTAAGTCCATCTGAAAATCCTTTTGCCCAAAAGAGTTTCTAAGCTCTACATCTATATCTTTGCTCGGTTGTACTTCCCCTTTTGACTTAAAATTCTAATGAATTCATTCCATTGAATGCAAATTAATCTTTGCTAGAATAAATGAAAATGAGAGGCAGCAGTATAATGGGTCCACCGATAATGTATTCATTGATGCAACCTGAGTTGAGTCCAAGTGCGGGACAAATACTTAGTACTGGAGCATCTCACAGACCTCAATATGGTTTCCTTTAATGCTTGCTTAATAAAATGCACTGTATATAAAAATGTAGACAGCACTCACTACCTTTATGCATGTAGTATATGTTTGTGCATTCTTTATCTTATTGAATTGTGCTGTAACTTTTCCCACCTCAGCAAATGAAAACTTACTGTTCCAATATTACATCATTTACTCATCGATGGAGATCCAAGCAATGGACTCCAATCACCAATCACAAGTCCTGAGGTTGTGCTTTGTATTCACTGGAATTGGACTGTACTGTAGTTTTTTCGGCTACAGGCTTGGTAGCGTAGCTCTGCAGACAAAATGCCATTGGTACTCTTTTGTTTTAATGTCCGAAAAATGATGTAATATTTTAGGAATATGCAAATTGCTAATGTAGGAGAATTAATAATCAACAACATATTTAAAATAAGTTCCATAAAATGGAAGCCAATGATCAGAACACAATTAATATGTCCCTTCCAATATGAAAAAAAACATAGAAACAACTAAACTAACAATATACAAAAGAAACATACAACTTCACATCAATGTAATATAGCTTGATTAACAATCTATATATATAAAATTGAATGTATGTCTGTCTGCGTGCGTGTCTGCGTGTCTGCGTGTCTGCGTGTCTGCGTGTCTGCGTGTCTGTTTGTCCTTTATGCGCTACTACACCATTCATCCGATCGCCATGAAACTTTGGGAAGTTGTTAAGTACACTCCTGGGAAGATTATAGGCATAGTACAAATATCCTACGATAAATGGCGCGCGCGCGAGTGTCGTCGAAAGTTACACCCCCCCACGTAGATCGAATAAGTAAGCCACCTGCTATTGTGATGTCATCACTGATGTCATCAACATCGGACGCCCTTGAACATGCCCCAACATGTTCTATAAAGCTGCATTGTGTTGTCATTAAGGCTGTATTATGACACGTACAGCTTGGAACCACTAGAGCACGCCAGCCAATTACCATTGGAGTTGGAAGTGGGTAAACAAGTACTAGGATATCTTCCTAAGAAGCCACAGCAGCCGGATAAATTGTATGTTCCACCCAACGGCTATTTTATTCAGCCCGCAAGGGGGAAGCAGCGGCCTACTAAATCTCATTCAGGTAGGTAGGTTCAGTTCTTGGAGGTTGGGGAATGCTTATGGGCAAGGCCTTATGTCTCATCCCAACTTAATTCTCTCACTTCCCAATGTCATAGAAACTTGAAATTTGGCACGAGCATTGATTATGTCATAAATAGGAAAAGGTAATGGGTCCCAACTCGATTATTCAATTCAAAGCGCCAAAGAATTAGTGTTCAAATTTTACGTACGGAATCTAATTCTTTCATTTCCTGATGTCATAGATAGATAGATAGACTGTATGCAATAACCCTGATAGATAGATAGATAGATAGATAGATAGATAGATAGACTGTATGCAATGACACGTACAGCTTGAAACCATACATACTAGAGCACGCCAGCCATTTACAGTCAGTCTCCATTGGAGTTGGAAGTGGGCAAACATGTACTAGGCTATCTTCCCAAGAAGCCACAGCAGCCGGATAAATTGGATGTTCCACACAACGGCTATTTTATTCAGCCTGCAAGGGGGAAGCAGCGGCCTACAAAACCTCAGTGGTCGCTGCTGCCGTCATCTAGATATATAAAAACGAATGTATGTATGTATGTCTGTCTTCGCAGCAACGCGCGACGGGTACGCTAGTGTTCTATAAAGCTGCATTGTGTTGTCATTAAGGCTGTATTATGACACGTACAGCTTGGAACCACTAGAGCACGCCAGCCAATTACCATTGGAGTTGGAAGTGGGTAAACAAGTACTAGGATATCTTCCTAAGAAGCCACAGCAGCCGGATAAATTGTATGTTCCACCCAACGGCTATTTTATTCAGCCCGCAAGGGGGAAGCAGCAGCCTACTAAATCTCATTCAGGTAGGTAGGTTCAGTTCTTGGAGGTTGGGGAATGCTTATGGGCAAGGCCTTATGTCTCATCCCAACTTAATTCTCTCACTTCCCAATGTCATAGAAACTTGAAATTTGGCACGAGCATTGATTATGTCATAAATAGGAAAAGGTAATGGGTCCCAACTCGATTATTCAATTCAAAGCGCCAAAGAATTAGCGTTCAAATTTTACGTACGGAATCTAATTCTTTCATTTCCTGATGTCATAGATAGATAGATAGACTGTATGCAATAACCCTGATAGATAGATAGATAGATAGATAGATAGATAGACTGTATGCAATGACACGTACAGCTTGAAACCATACATACTAGAGCACGCCAGCCATTTACAGTCAGTCTCCATTGGAGTTGGAAGTGGGCAAACATGTACTAGGCTATCTTCCCAAGAAGCCACAGCAGCCGGATAAATTGGATGTTCCACACAACGGCTATTTTATTCAGCCTGCAAGGGGGAAGCAGCGGCCTACAAAACCTCAGTGGTCGCTGCTGCCGTCATCTAGATATATAAAAACGAATGTATGTATGTATGTCTGTCTTCGCAGCAACGCGCGACGGGTACGCTAGTAGCATATAAAAAGTAACATACCGTGTTTCTCCCATAATAAGCCCTACCCCGATTTGAGGGGGCTTAAAATATAAGTCCTCCCCTGAAAATAAGCCTTGAATAGACTACATGTTAAAAAAAAAAACAATACTCACCTACGGTAGCAGACAGCATTTGGGTCCCTCGCAATTGCCTGCAGCATGTCCTCTTTCATGCCAACAGAGCAGTTCTTCCTGGTTGCGAGGCATGAATACCCTTCTTCCAGTAAACTAATGCTCTGATTGGTTAATCAAGCATCGCGTCAGCAAATGAACGCTGGTGCTGGATTAATCAATCACAGCCATTCAATGATGTCATTTAATGAGTGGCTGGGTTTTGGTTAGTCGAGTGCCGGCTCTAATTGGCTGACAGGGCACTCAGTTAACCAATCAGCACATTATCTTGCTGGAGGTGGGGTTTTCAAGCCCTGCTTCCAAGAAGAACTGCTCTGTCAGTGTGAAGGAGGATATTGTAGCCTGTAACTTGTTTTTTCAGTATTCATAATGCAGTAGAAATTACATTTATTCTGTGGGGCAGCAAAGCCAGACATATATATTTATTATGTTTTACTTCTTTTTACAAAAAGAAAACAAAAAACACATTTGCTACCTCTTCAACCTCTTGTCATATGCTGGAAGAAGCTCACACACGGAAGTAACAGGAACAGCTGCTAAGACTTGACTATGACAGAAAAAGCATTTGAAAACCAGCAGTGTAGCAGATAAGATCTCAGGCTTTACATTTTGTAATTAAGATTATTCTTTCTTCATATATTACGACAGCAGCATACGAATCAATGATAGTTGCTGGAGGAAGATATTGGGTGACCTGCGTCTTTAGTCATAGCCCGGTAAAGTCTCAAGAGGCTATGACTAAAGTCTTATAAAGTCTGAAATGCGTTAGAAAAATGTTTCCCTGGCATCTATCGGTATATGGATTGACTTACATGCTGTTGTGACACATGAAGAAATCATTTTTAATCGTGAAGAGGAATAAAGTACAAGATATTATCTGCTACTGTGCTCGTTTTCAAACACTTTTAAGGTCTTGGTCCTGGAGGTCTGGATTTCTGCGCAAGGCTGAGGAGAGCTAGCTTTTGCTTAGTGCTGTTGAGACCTGAACAAGTTGGAGCTCTCCTAAATTAATAGTTTTTTTCCAAATTGTCAGTTTTCAAAAGTACAGTCTGTGTATGATCCACTGTAACATCACCTTCTTGGGGGATACTACTATTAACCCCTTGAGGACACAACCATTTTTCATTTTTCCAACTTTCCTTTTCCAACCTTGCTTTTTATGGTAGAACCTGTATATTTTATTGTTACTATTTAACATGCTATTAAATGTATTGAAAAACGTTAAAAGATTTCTAAGTGGAGTTAACCCCTTAGTGACCAAGCCTGTTTGTGCCTTAATGACCAGGCCAAATTTTGGAAATCTGACATGTGTCACTTTAAGGCCTTAGTCAGACGGGCGTTTTTCCGTGCGAGTTGCGCATGCGCATGCGTCCGGTGGTTTTTTAAAACCATTGCTTTGCAATGGTATCGGACACATGAGCGCTTTTTATGCGCTCGTCCGATAAATTATAGAACAGAAATAGCAGATCACACCTATCTGCAATCTGCGATTCCTGTTCTCTTCTCTATATCTATATATAATAGATACCCCTACAAATGACCCCATTTTAAATCTACACCCCTTCATGTATTCACTGAGGGGGGTCAGGAATATTTTAATCTCACAGTTTCTTTTCAGGAGTTAATGCAATTTAGAGGAGAAAAAATAAAATGTCATATTTTTGAAAATATGTCATTTTAAAAACATTTTTTTTTCTAAAGTGCACATGAAAATGAGGATTTTTACCCTAAAATGGATACCCCTGTTTCTCCTGTGTTCAAAAACATACCCATTATGGCCCTAATTTTATCTCTGTATGCACAACGGGGCCCAAACCGAAAGGAGCAGCGGGTGGCATTCAGAACAGACATTTTGCTTGAAGGTGATTTAGGCCCCATTGCCCAATTGTAGAGCCCTTGAGTCACCAAAACAACAGAGAACAGCCCACAAATGACCCCATTTTGAAAACTAGACCCCTTAACGATTTTTGGATTTTAATTATAATACAAACAAGTGAAATAGTCACGTATACTAAATTATAGTATCAGAAAAACTAAATATACTTTTTGCATATTCTTTTGCATAGTTACAAACTTTTAAATTCTAAAGCTGGATACTCAGAGTCCTTCCTCCTCCCCTAGGTCCAAACTTCTAGGGGAACCATAAACGAGGAGGCCCAAAAGGGGGGTGGGGCGGAGCCCAGCCCTAGAGCATAAAGAATCTAGTAAACTTTGACAGATAGGGTGAGAAAGGTATATGAATATTAAGGGGGAAAGAGTGGGAGGGTAGTAGGAGGTAAGGGAGCGTGAGGACAGGGGGTGGGGAGGCTTGCGGGGTTGCGGGGGCTAAGCAGTGAATCTCCAAGATGTCAGCGCAGGGCAGTCGCTCTCTCCCTTACCACATGTCCAGGCGTTCCGTTACGCCAGTGCAACTTCACTCCTGAGTCTAGCGTCCAGGGTCCGATGTGTTCCCCATGTCGTGAGAAAATATTAGTGACGGCGTTTTAGCTTTCCACTCCCGGGGCGGGACCCCCGTTCAAGTCAGTCAACCCAAGGAGGTTTGAGATTGCTGTTTGCCCTTTCTCAACTCCCTCCAATGGTACCATGTAAGGATGAAATCCTCCTGCGTGTTCCTAGACCAGCTTGTTAGTTCCTCTAAGTTGCAGATTGAGTCCACCTTCTCCCTCCATTGGTTTAAGGTGGGAGGGGATTGTTGGAGCCAGTGAAGCGGGATTAAGGCTTTTGCAGCGTCTAACAGGTGAGCTATCAGTTTGTGTTTGTGTGGGTGGAAGTTCGTGGAGGGTCTCCACAGGAAGATCATGTCCGGAGTGATTTTTAGATTTGGAGATAAAGCTCTCAGGTCGCTTTCCACTTATTCCCAGAAGGGCACTATTTTTGGGCATTCCCACCAGATATGGAGGTAGGATCCTACTTCGTTGTTGCATCTCCAACATTTGTTGTGGGGTGCTAATTTGTAATCATTTAACCATTGGGGAGTTTTGTACCACCGTACTAAAAGCTTATAGTGGCTTTCCTGCATTAGGACACAAGGGATAGGCCATAAGCTGTTTTCAGTATGAGTTTAACTTCTGCTGTTGAAAGGGAAATCTTTAGTTCTTTTTCCCAGGAGCTTATGAAGCTGGGTTTGGAAGTTCGGGGTGGGACTATGTAGTTCTTGCGAATATTGGAGATTTTTTTTTGTTTTAAACTACTCTCTTCCGTTATTTTTTCAAAGGTAGTTTTTGGTCTAGTTGACCTGAATTTAGCTAGGAACTCACTTATCACTTTTTTAGTGTGTGAAGCCTGGAGAAAGGAGAGTTTAATGTTGGGGGCTAGCGATGTCATAATGTCCTCTATAGGTTTGTGGGCCAGTAGCTGAATGTCATTAATTTTGGTTCCTTTAAATTGCTTTCATATGCTTGTTGAGCCAGGGTCTGGCTTCTTTCCGAGAAGTCTGCCCAGACTTCGGATTGGTGTTAGGGGAGAAGGGTCTGGTGCTAGTTCTCCTTTGCATTGGTCCCATGTTTCGCACGGTCCCCTTATGAGCGGGTCAAGGTTCTTTGCCCTGTACTGGGATTTCTTGGGAAACCACAAGTCCTCTATCAAGGACTCCCCGTATGAGGCTAACGCTAATTCTTGTAGCAATGGGTCTCTAGAAGGGTGTGTTAGTTCCAACCAATAGTTAATTTGGATGGAGTGAAAATAGTCTTGGAAGTTCGGTAAAACTATGCCTCCTTCCGTTCTCCTCTTAGTCAACAGATTGTATGCTAGTCTGGGTCTTTTTTGTTTCCAGACAAAACTAGTGCAGATAGAACGCAAAATTTTGAAGAACGTGGTTGGAAGGTATATTGGGATCATGCGCACTTTATATAACGCCACTGGTAGAATGTACGCTTTTAGGATATTTTTTCTCCCAAACCACGAGAGGGAAGGAAGGTCATAGTCTCTCAATAAACTTTTGAGTTGGCTAACTAAAGGACGGAAGTTTTGGGAGTAAAGATCTTCTGTTTTCTTGGTCAGTTTGACCCCCAGGTAATCCACTTCCGATTCAGACCACGTGAAGAGTGAGCTGGATCTCAGCGGGGGACACTGTGATTCCGGGATTGAGATATTTAGGATTGTGGATTTGGCAAAGTTCACTTTGAAGTTTGACAGGGATCCGAAATCGCGTAGTAACGAGGCTAGTCTGGGTATGCTCCTCTCTGGTTTGGTAACTACGAACATCACATCGTCCGCGAACGCTACCGCGGATAATGTGCTCGAGTTTATTCGCAAACATTCTATAATCGGGTCCTGTCTTACCCACTGCAAAAGAGGTTCCATCGTGAGGATGAAGAGCGATGGGGAGAGAGGGCATCCCTGGCGTGTCCCGTTACAGATCTCGAATGTGGGGGATAGTGTTTCGTTAATTTTTAATCTGGCGTGGGGTGCTGCATATAGGGAGAGAATGGCTGAGATAAATGTTGGGGGGAATTTAAAGCGGAGTAATACTCTTTCCATGAAGACCCAGCTCACTCTATCAAAGGCCTTCTCGGCATCTGTGCTGTCAAAGGCCATTGGTATTTTCCGGCTGCGGGCATATTTAGTGGCGTGAAGCAGTCTTAGGCAGTTTTCTTTGCCCTCTCTGCCCTTCACGAAGCCGGTTTGCTCCGGGTTTATCAGGTCTGGGATGAACTCCCCTATTCTTATGGCGAGTAGTTTGGCCCAGATTTTTACATCTAGATTAATAAGCGAGATTGGCCTGAAACTACTGCACTGTTCGGGGTCTTTGCCCTCTTTATGAATGAGGGTGATGTGCGCCTCTTGCGCCTGTCTGGCTAGGTGGGCTCCGTTTAGTAGGGCGTTAAAGGTCTCGGTTAGTCGGGGTAAGAGCTGTGGTTTGAAGGTTTTGTAATAATTTAGAGAGAGAAAGTCAGGTCTGGGCCTTTCCCTTGCGGAATAGAATCTAGGACTTCTTCAACTTCCCTGCTCGTGATTGGGGACAGGAGCGTGGTCGCGTCTGTCTCATTGAGACGTTGTAGTTCTAGGGACCTCAAAAATGCGTCTATCCTCTCTGGGGTGTTTTGACTAGAGGAGAAGGGCTCCGAATCTTCCAAGTTGTACAGCTGAGAATAGAATTGGTTAAATTCTTTTGCTATATCAGTTGTAGTGGACACTATGGTTCCTTCTCGTGTTTTTATTGAAAGGATTGCGTTTCTAGTTTTGGTTTTCTTCAACATTGCTGTTGTTAATTTGCTTCCTCGATTCCCATGGGCATAGAAGGCCTGCTTAAGGTACATGTGTTTTTTATTAAATTTTTCTGTGAGGCGGGAGCGGAGCTGATATCTCAAGGAGGCTAGCTCTTCGAGATTGTTCTTGGACTGGTAGAGTTTTGTAGCGCATTCTTGTTTTGACATCTGTATTAACAGGTTATCAATTTCTCTTTGTTTCTGTCGCTTAACCCTTGTGCCCAGAGCTATAAGTAAGCCTCTCACGTAGGCCTTGTGGGCCTCCCACACCATAGGAACCTCGACGCTGCCTTCCATGTTGTTTTTAAAATATTCTTCTAGTGAGTCTCCTAATTTAGTTTTTTCCTCTATAGGGGCCAAAAGCGAATCGTTCAATCGCCATCTCCACTCTCCCGGATTCACCTGCTGTATGCGAATATCTGAATAGACAGGGGCATGGTCAGAGACCATGGCCGAGCCCATGTTGGCTTTTTTCAGGTGGGGTACCAGGCTAGCGGAGGCAAAAAGATAGTCTAGTCTCTGATAGGTGGAATATATTGATGAGAAGTGGGAGAAGTCTTTATCAGAGGGGTGAAGGTAACTCCAGGTGTCCAGGACTCCCAGATCTTGTAAGGAATGATGTAGCCTTTTGAGTTTTGATTGGGGGATCTGTGAGCGCCCTGTTGAGGAGTCTAGGAGTGGATTTAGGGTGACATTAAGATCACCTCCTAGTATTATGTGCCCTTCTGCGAACTGTTTGAGGATCTCCAGCTGTTTGACCAGCCAGGGGACTTGTTCATTATTAGGCGCGTATAGGTTTGCGATAGTTAGTTTGGTGTTTTCTATTGTGCCTTTAATGACTATGACCCTTCCCTCTCCGTCTGTATATTTGGAATCTAGTTTAAATGGGATTGATTTGTGTAAGAGGATAGCTACGCCCTTGGATGCTGAGCTTGGGTGATTATTATGAAAATGTTGCTGGAAACCCAGCCCCGGGAGTGGGAAGTGCCTGTCCTTTTTAAAATGCGTCTCCTGAAGTAGGAGTATTTTGGGTTTACTTTTTTTTAATAGATGAGCTATGTTGTGTCTCTTACCTGGAGAGTTCAGACCCCGGACGTTGAACGTCGCGAAGCGCAGTGACGCCATGATCCCGTAGAGTATTCGCGTAAAGGTTTCGCCTGTTAGTTGGACAAGAAGACAGAGAGAGTGAGAGCACTAATGTGCAAGGTCCTATCTTCGGTGTCCAGACGCAGGTGTGTATGGGTTATGAGCGGAGGGGGAGGTATGCAGCGCGGGTGTTCAGGTTGAGGGGATGGGGTGTTAGGGTATGATATATGCACTAGATGAGAGCCCGAGAAATCCCGGGGGTCTCGGTATCGATATAAAGGGGAAGTACACTGGAATCTTAGGCGATTCTTTATAGCTCTTCTGTAGCTATGGTGTGGGGTTTTTGTTATTGGATAACGGTCTCAAGTAGGGCCTGCCCGGGGATAGGGCCGGCTCCATCGCAGCATTGAGAGTTAGCAGGGGGGGGGGGGGGGGGGAGGAGAGTGTTAGTGAGAAAGAATAAACAGTAAAATGTCTCCATAGTATGAGTCAACTTTTGTCAAACCATGGGATAACCGAACTTCAGATTTCAGGATTAGTAGTCCTCTGTGAGACAGAGGTCGTTTGGCTTTACTCCCGAGGGAACGACGGTGTCCTCCTCCTCATGTGTCATCGTGGAGTGGTCCATCTTTGCTTTTCTTTCTCTTGCCCCTCGGGGATTTAGAGTTCCCCGTGGGGAGGTCTGTTCCCGGAGTGACCAACATGGGAAAGGACGGGAGGTCCGGCAGAGGGAGCCAGTTGGGTACTTCAATTGGTTCTATTTCTAAGAGATGCCAGCTTCTCTGGAGGTCGTCTGGCGTGCGGATGTTAATTCTTCGGCCTCTAAGATTAATTCCAAGACCAAAAGGGAACAGCCATGAGTATTTTGTCTCTTGCTCTCAATGCCTCGAGTAGAGGTCTCATCAGACGGCGTTTATACAGTGTAGTCGGGGCTAGATCCTGGTAGATATGTATTGCTGCCCGCTCGTATAACAAGTCTTTGGTGTTTCTCGACGCCTCCAAAATTGCTTGTGCATCAGGGAAGGTCAGAAGCTTACAGATTGTGTATCTAGGAGGGTCTGTTCCAGATGGTGGGGGTCTCAGAGACCTATGGATCCGCTCAATTGAAATTTGTGTGTCTCTCTCGTGTCCCAAGAGGAGGGTAAATATTTCCATGGCGACCTTTGGTAGCGCATCTGCAGCCCAAGATTTTGGCAGACCTTTTATTCTTATGTTATTTCGCCTGTTGCGATTTTCTAGGTCTTCCTGCATAGTAAGGGCTTGGTTTAGGTAATGGTGTTGTTCTGTTACTGCCTGCGCCAGTTCCGTTGAGTGTGTAGTTAAGTTTGCTGCGGAAGTCTCTAGAGCCTCTACCCTTCTTCCCATCGACTTTAATTCCTCCTTAATATCTGAGAGGTCAGACATGATAGGTCTTACTGCACTTGTGATTAGGTCTCTCATGAAGCTTCGTGAGAGTTGTTCGTTTTCCTCGCCTTCTGAGGAGACCTCTTCTTCCCTCTCAATGTTGTGGGGGGCTGGTATCGAGAGGTTCAGTGCTTTCTTGCTAGTTGGGTGAGGCGATCTGGATGTTCCTTCTTTCAGAAATCTTTGCATGTCGGTTTGACTTTTGGTGGGGCGAGGAGTTCCTAATGTGTCACTACTCCTGTCCCTGTTGTTTTTCCCCATCCTGCTATATAGACAATTTATGAATTGTGATTTTAAGTAGTACGATGAAGCCCGCTTCCCCGGTGCGCCCTCTCTAGGCGGCCATTATGCGCAAGGGTCTTTCGTCGTCAATCTGAAAGTGCCCGCTGTGGCTGTAAGTGCTAGTGGTAGTTGACAGTTTTGACGTCCTCAGTTGGGGGCTTTGCTAGTGTGGTAGTTCGCACTTAGGGTGGGTTTGTACACCCGGGTTCCAGTTGTGGGGGGGGGGGGGGGTCTTGGGTTTGCTGGTTTTTCTGATGTAGCTGTGTGAGCTGAATATTTAATTCTCAGAGGAGCTCTCTCCAGTAGGATGGGAGGAGCGGAGTTTGGGGACCCTCTCTAGGCGTTAGAGCTCTATTTGTAGGGTTTCTTGAAGACGTTCAGGGACCTCCTGTGGAGAAGTTGTCTGGCTATGTCGTTGGGAGCTCTGCTGTGTCTCTCCCCCTCAGTTTTTGTGACAAAGTCCAGCAAGACGGGGGTTAGTTGGCGCCATTCCCCTTTTCTTGTACTGCTCGGGGGGGGGGGGGTATGTTTGTTCTATGCGTGGGCAGGTGATGGGGATTTAGCCCCTAATGGTGGCGAAAGTTAGCGGTGTGGCGGGAAGTCCGCGGCCGGAATGAGAGCGGGATGGCAGCGGAGCTGTGTTTATTAGATGGAGAGTACCTGCTTGGATGAATCTCTGCCAGCCCGGGTACGTGGAGCGGAGCTCTGTCAGTGCTGTTTCCCCACTGCTTGGAGGTGCTGGGTCACCTATTTATTCCCCCTTCCCCTCCTGGTTGCGGGGATGAGCGTATGTGCTCCTCGCTGGGGCGATTACTGGGGGTGCAGCTCCTGGTGGTGATGGGTAATGGCGGGATAGCCGCGGCTGGTCGGGGTACGGATAGGCCACAGGGCCATGCTTTTTAGGTATATAGTGCCTGTTTTTAAAGGTGCCTTGCTGGCCCTGGTGTGTAGGACAGAATGTAGCTCTTGCTTTTCTCCCGCTGGTTAATGGCGCCGGTTCGCCTGCTTCTTCCCGCTTCCCCTCCTCTGATGTACCGCTGTTTAGCCTCCCCCCAGCCGCTTGTACATACCCCTTCACGCCGCGTTAAAGCTGGAGAGCCTCTGCGGGTAGCCTCTTTGTAAGCGCTGCTTGTTCAAGGTAGGTGGAAAGCTGTTGCGCCACGCGCTTCCAGGTCGGCGTGAAAATTTAGTCCCCGGCTTCAGGCCAGGAACTAGGCCTCAGCGGGTAACTTCTCCTGGGGGGGATCCGGAAGCTGTCCTTCTGCTCCCTAGGACTCAGAGCGGCTAATGCCGAAAATGAGCAGTGGATCCAGGGGATGAACAGGCTGTAAACTCCGCTCAATCTCTTCTGGGTGCAGGAGAAGAAGTTCCGTGCGACTGCTCTCTCTGAACGCTAGGCCACGCCCCCCCCCCCTGTTTTTGAATAAATCTAACCAAAGCTGAAGGAAAACATTTTTGGCAATTGTAAATTTTTAAAAACAGATTTTTTTCTACAGCACACATATGAATGAAGACTTTTATCCCCCTAAAGTGGATCTTCCTGTTTGTCTCGTGTTCAGAAACATACCCATTGTGGCCCTAATCTTCTATCTGTATGCACAACGGGGCCCAAACTGAACAGAGCATCAAACTTCAACTCTTTTAAATTTTACGTGATTGCCATTGTCCATTGTATAACGGAGATCACGTGACCGCATAAGCCAGGGTAGGGTCCGCGGATAAATTCGGGGGCCTTAGGGACATAATTTCATCTCCCCTCATGGATATGATTCATGGGGGGAGATGAAACAACCTTTCTTTTTTATACTTTTTTAAACTTTTACATAATCGGGAACCACATACAACAGCTCTCGGTGACAGCTTCGTGCTCTCGGCTACACATACTAGCCAGGAGCAGGGAGTTTTAAAATTTCCCAGGCATCCCGGGCTTTTGTGCATGCCAGTGACATAATGACATTAGGCGCGCATGCACAGGTGCCGGCGTCAGGTCCTAGAGGATGAGAATGCCGCGGAACATCGTTGAGGATAGGTTGAGTATCCTTAGCTCCCCTTATGGATCCGAACGGGGTGGGGGGTGTTCTCACGGGCCCCCATGACAGCTCCAGGTAGTCGTCTACCCCCAGGAGCCGGCAGACTGGAGCTGTCATGTCTAGAGCTGGCAGGGCTTTAATCCCCAGAGGAAGCAGGTTTTTACGTCCTCAGGAATTAAAGCCCACTTAGGCAGGACGTAAAAACACTTTGAAGTAGTCATTAAGAGGTTAAATAGAAAAAAGATATATATATATATATATATATATATATATATATATATCGCTTTTATGGCTTACACAGTGTGGTAAAAATCACGTTAACTTTAGTTTAAGGGTCAGTATGATCACAGCAATACCAAATTTACTATATATAGATTTTCTTTGTACTACTTTTAAAAGCTGCACTTCTCCTGGTTGCTTTTGAAAAAAGTTTGTTGGCAGACATACACCTGACAGTTTAGCTGAACTCTGATTAACCAGTGAGACAATACGTTCTTTCTATATCACTAAAGATGAAGATGAAAAGTGAAGCTCATATATCACAGTTTTCAAATAGACCAATTTCTGTTCAGACATTGACCAACTAATGCTGGGAGATTTCATCTTGGAAGCCTACAGAATTATGAGTACAGCTCCAGACCACATTGCTGCATGTAATTCAGGAGCCTTATAAGATAAGTGATGTAATGATGTACATACAGAAGTATTCAACTTTATATGAATTTTATATGTAAACTGTAAAATGGTGTTGAAAAGTGAACATGCTTATCATGAACTATTATAACATATGGTATGGTATATTATGATATAGAATGGTATATGATAGTTCTGCATTTCAAAAATATTTTATTAGTCATGAAACTGAAAGGATAAATACTTACTGGATTGAGGACAAGTGTAAAAAAAAGTTCGCCTCCTTGTATGCTTTTGTCAAGCTCAACTGGTCCTCCAGGGTATTCCTTATAGAAAATAGTATGTGTGAAAAGACCACATGTTTGCCGAGGAAGAACCTAATAAGAGATCATGATACATTACAGACTTATTGTCTATACTGATATAATACCAATTTAAAAAAGAATATCAGCAGCTTTGACTTTACCAGTTACCAAGTATAAAAACAAAGATGTCAATAACGAATCTTTAGAGTTGTCATTTTCATATATATATATATATAAAAAATAAATATATATATATATATATATATATATATATATATATATATATATATATCTATTGCACTTTGGTCTTTGGTCCAAATATCAGATATTAATGGGGGAGAAAAATTAAATATTAAAATACAGTAAATTTCCATGTTTTTATACTTCGGCATTGAGGAAATGTAGTCTTTCGTATCTTAACCTATATGAATTACCTTAAATTTAGCAAAATTAAAAATTCTATTTTTACATTCAGCAACATAAAATATCATCTGCAAATTTTCTACTTGAGCTTCAAACTTCTATAATATATTTTCCAGTTCTATGTTAGTTTACCTGTATGGTTTACTATCATCTGGAAAGACAGAAATGTTACTTTCCATTCCATTATCATGGTCATTAGTAGCACACGTATTATTGCCCTGTTTAGACCTAGCCAAAAGAAGACTTTGATCATTTGATCACTTGTATAATGCTTTTAAAAGCAGTACTTAGTAACACTGACAGGAGAGCTAACAGATAACCTATCTGTGCCCTACAATAAAAAGCATTAAATACCAGGGTTGCTATTGACAGCATCTAAATTGCCAAAATCAGAGTTATCTCCAATCCCAAGCAATTACAGCAGGAGACCGGCTGAGTAGTACTGTCGTTTTCTTGCCATGATCGTACTGGGATATGTCAATTATAGAACGTTAAAGGGTTTTTCCGAAACTAGGATTTTAATGATCTTCCATTGGTAGATTGGCAAGATTTGCCATTCAGGGCCCCCCACTGATCAGCTGTTTCAGGAGGCCATGGTATGAAGGTGAGTGTTGCAGTCTATTCACTGCATACCAGGCAGAGCATTGTTCATTTTCTGACAGCTGTGCCTAGTATAGTGGCTCAACCCCATTCACTTGAATGGAACTGAGACGTACGGTGGGCACATGACAAATGAACATTATGTTATTCTGAAGAGAAGAAGTCATGACACAACTGGTGAGCTCTGCAGCTTTTACAAATAGCTAATTGGCAGAGGTCTCTGGAGGTAGACTCTCATCAATCTGATATTGATGGCCTATCCTAAGGAAAGGTCATCAATATTTTGTCCCCAATAATCTCTTTAATCGGCACTCACCTGTGACATATATATCTGTCATTTATCATTAAGGGGTTACTAGGAGTCTTTCTTCCCTTTTTACTTCCAGTGGATAAAACTTTGTCAAGTGGTGATCATGTAAGGGGCTTCCCCTAAAAGGTAATGTATTACCATAGTGACAAACATACATGTGAAATAATAGAAGTAAATTGCTACTGTGTCACCAGGCAGAAGGTACGGAGTTCATATGAGAGAGCAGGTGCTGCTGGTGGATTCAGCACAAGAGCAGGGCAGCATCTCAAGACCAAGGTGAAGAAACAGCAGAGACCCTAAACTAGTGCTGCTGTGGGGGCTGCTGGTGCACCCCAGAGTGAGAGGAACAGCACAGTGGCTGCAGGAGCTATCGAGCGACACCACCTGTACAAAAAACAGAATGGGACTGTGGCATAGAGAGTGGTGAACCGCAACATCCGGGGGTAGAAAGAGTTTAACATTACACTATTGGATTACAGGCTAAGCTACTAAGGAGGACAGCAAGGATTGCATCGGCAATGGATTGTAAGTGAGGCCAGCCGTCCTATAAGCAGACCATTTGCACATCTGTAGTGACTGTTAGGAACTTCGCTGGCCTGCTTGTCACATACCATTATTGCTTGGGACACTAGTAATTTATTGGCTCAAACACCTAAGGAAGGGATTGAGACTTAGCTGTAAATGACCCTGAGACATTTTGGAACTTTTCACTGAGTATTTGCAAATCTGATCATTGTACACAGTTCTTTGGTGTTTACAGATTGTTAAACAAACTGCAGTTATTGTTTATCAGTTGCTGTTAAAGTACGGGTTGTTATATATCTAGTGTGTATTGTAATTAATAGCTGTTTTCACTTTTGGTTGGTGATAGTGAGGTTTAAGTAATGGATCCATAGAATTTAAATATTTTCTCAACTGTTTGCTAAAAGTTGCATAAGCATTCCTCTTTTGCAGCTTATTAGTTATAATAAAAAATTCAATGTTTATAACTCAGTTGTCTACTTATACTTGAAAGTATCGTAATTATCTAAGTTACACTTGTTATTCAGAGGTTAAAATAATTTGGTCCAAAGCTTGTACAAGTACAGTATACTAGACAGAACTAGCTTTGCTAGTGAGGACTTTAGTGTTTCCTAGAGACCATATTTAGTCATTGTACCCTCATTTATTACTCCTATTAATGTAGTATATGATTGGTTGGCATGCCCAGTCAGCACCCTTTTGTCGTTGAGTGATTTGCTATAACATAGTTATGCCTTGTATTACGTATTTTTTTACTTTTTCAATAAAACTTCTGTGAATGAGCTACTTTCTTCAGAAGAGCTCTGGAACAAGACCCAATTGCCCCATATTGTATTCTTCTCTGATATACTGTACAGGCAATTGGGCATACCTGGTTGATAAGGTTTTGATATTCCTTGATTACCACCTAAATTGAGAGATTATTCCAACATTTCCTGGTAGAGAAAATGGGCAAGTGGAATGTTCTAAGGACTGTCAAGGCACCTGGACGGGAACACCAAGCAAACCCAAGTCCACGTGTTAAGGTAAGGCTTTCTTTCATGTGCTTGCTTCTGTCTGCTGTTTTGGAAAGGTACAGCCTTTGTTTCTATTTCATGTGCCATATCATTTATCATAGTATTTTGTGTACATGAATTGTCCACATTCTCAGTGTGTTTGCAGTGTGAGACTGCAATATAGAGACAGTGATTTGACCTGGAATGTAGTCGCTGTCTCAGTGACCCTGTGTGCCCTGATGAAGAGACTGCTAGAATAGGGAGAAATCTCTTTTGTCTGCTGAATCTGTACGCTGTTCCTCTGGTCTGTGCTCAAGGGAAAGATCTTGAATAAGTTATCAGAAATAGATCATACAGTCCATGTTGTAAGTGACTTGTGACTTGTTTGTAATCACAGAGGAATGCACATGAAAAACCTGCACAAATGAATGTAACATGTTGTGAGATTGATCTGTGCTGGATAAATGTACATTGTGTCAAGGGTGTTAGTCTCAGACAAAGGGCTACCTGACAGCCAGATTGTTGTAACTGGAGTCTGGAACTTTGGACTAATGAATTTAAAGACTTCAGGGAAGTTTCTGCTAGTAGTCATTTGGGGAATTACACTGCAGCTCATCCAGAATATACAATTAAATCAGTAAATGTTCAGGGGACAAAGAGATGACCATGGGGAAGATAATGCTCAATAATTCTGGCAAATGGGTGCTCCTAAAGTGCTAAAAGATATTCAAGAAAAAAGGAATGTTTGGAAGTGGGAAAGTGGAAAAAATTTAAGAGAGAATGTAAAAGTTGAATTTGAAGTGAAATGATGCTTTAGGTACAGCGACTTGGATTTGACTGAGACAAAAAAGGAATTGGAAAGCTGGAAATCTTCACTGGGCGCGGCCTTGGCCCTGCCTTTGTATCCTCCACTGACTTCTCACAATGTGACTATGCAACAGGGCTGGACGTGTACTAACTGTGGCAAAAAAAAACCCCTTTCAACTGTTGACTATTTTATCAACTGTCGTGGACCCCGAGAACTGGACACTGGGAAGAGTTTGTAAAACCCCAAGACACAAGAAAAGGTTGCAGGTTGAGACCTAAAACTGGGTTTCCTCTCATTACACAAAAGGACACTCTGAGAGGCTTCGCCTCTCTATCTTTGTCTCTATCTTTTCTCTTTTACCCCTCCTCTCCTCCTTCCTCCTCTCCATAGATTTAAAATGACAACTGATGGTCACAAGAGGGGAGACTGAGTGGGGAGACGGGAGATGGAGACTCCGGCCTGCAGCTCCGCTGGTAAGATGCCTTGACCAGGTAGCGGGCAATGGGATGGTAGTTGGGCACTCTCAGAGTGCCAATTTAAGGGCCGGTAGACCTTGTTACAAGGTTACCCCCCCTCCCCCCCCTCATATTCCACCACTTTCTAACGCCTGTTGCATAGGTACAGGATTGTAACTGATTATACAAATGTTTCCGTTCTAGTATTGATGATCCCCCATTACCAGGGGTCGAGTTTCCGTTCGGTCTGTTACTAGCTCATTTAAATGCTGAGCCTGGGCTACATCAGTGGCCCAAATAACAATCATAGCAACAATAGCTTATGAAGGTCTCGGGGGTCGTCCGCACCATAAAAGGTGTGCGTCCAATCACCCCCCATTCACGCGGAGATCGGGAGAAGCCATGGGGGCTTCACCCCAATCTTGGGCCTGATTGAGGTACAGGCGAAAGACCCTTTTTGGTATGATCCTCCTCTTACTCCGTACACGATAAGTTTCCTCACCCTACCACTTTTTGTGGTGTTTGTTTATAAATGTTTTTATGGCAAGGGTGTCTGCAACAGGACAGGGAAGGGGAGGGCAGATCAGCGATTTGTAGAAAATTCCCTGAGGCCGATCCATGGCGGACGTTAAGATTACCTCATTCAATGTCAGAGGCAGGAATAGCCCACAAAAGAAATCCCAGTCCTTTACTCTATTGAAAAAATTCAAAACGGAAGTGGTGTTTCTTCAAGAAACTCATTTCCGACACAACCGAGCCCCTAACCTCCCAACATTTAACTACAACCAATGGTACCATAGCACTCATTCTTCGGCCTCCAGAGGGGTCTCAATTGCTATAGGTAGAAAAGTTCCCTTTGTTCACAGGCAGACGGAGCTGGACCCATATGGCAGATATATTTTCCTGAAGGGAACGGTGGCGCACAGTAAGATATCCTTCGCCAACCTCTATGCCCCAAATAAAAATCAAATCCCATGGCTACTATAGGTTCTAACCAAATTCAGGGATTTCGCAGAGGGCCTGTGTGTGGTTGGTGGAGATTTCAACCTAGCACTAGACCACTCATTGGACACTACCTCGAGCTCCGAGCTGTCTGCACGAAAGCAAGATAGCCTCTTATCAGAACTAAATTTGCAGGACGCCTGGAGGATTCTGGGTGAGGCCTTAGTCACACGGGCATTTTTTTCCCGCAATTTGCGGATCACATGATGGATGCGCATCCGCAAATTGCGTGACCGGGGCCGAAAAATCGCCTGAAAATACTGCTCCTAGCCGCATTTCAATAGAAACGGGCCGGAGCTGTCCAGCGCATTGAATTCAATGGAGCCGGCAATACAGCCGACTCCATTGAAAGCAATGGGCTGCGGGCAATCGCGGGATGAATTTTCGGGAAGGGCTTAAATATATAAGCCCTTCCCTGAAATTCATCCAGAAATGTGTAAAAACAAAAAATATATATATATTCACCTTGTCCCGGCAGACAGAGTACAGCCGCGGCCGGCGGCAGTTCTCCTGAACTGCTCAGAGAATGAGCTGCCTCTGATTGGTCACAACCTGACCAATCAGAGGCAGCTCTCACTCACACCCATTCATGAGTTCATGAATGGGTGTGAGTGAGAGCTGCCCCTGATTGGTACCTGCACTGAGCCAATCAGAGGCAGCACTCACTCACCCATTTTAAATCCCCGGCTGCTGAATACTACTCTGAGCAGTTCAGGAGAACTGCCACCGGCCGCGGCTGAACTCCGTCTGCCGGGACAAGGTGAGTATATATATATTTTTTTGTTTTTACACATTTCTGGATGAATTTCAGGGAAGGGCTTATATATTTAAGCCCTTCCCGAAAATTCATCCCGCGATCACCGGCAGTCCATTGCTTTCAATGGAGCCGGCTGTATTGCCGGCTCCATTGAATTCAATGAGCAAACATCATTCTTCTCTGCCACAGCTGTTACAGCTGTGGCAGAGAAGAATGATTTGTCTACTATATGTTCTCAATGGGGTCGGCGCTGCTGCCGCCGGCCCCATTGAGCGCATATAGAGAAGAGAACAGGAATCGCAGATCGCAGATAGGTGCGATCTGCGATTTCTGTTCTATAATTTATCGGACGAGCGCATAAAAAGCGCTCATGTGTCCGATACCATTGCAAAGCAATGGTTTTATAAAATCGCCGGTCGCATGCGCATGCGCAAATTGCCTGTCTGACTGAGCCCTAAGGGAGTATTTGTACTATTCCTACATCCACTCCACATACCATAGAATTGACTACTTATTGATATCAGGTAAACATATTCACTCAGTTACGTCAACAGATATCGGTTCAAATACAATTTCGGATCATGCCCCCATCTTTGTCATGTTAGTAGTGGACAGCCTGCCGAAGAGGGACTGGAGTTGGCGCCTTAATTGTACGCTTATAAACGGTAGAGAGAATTGTTCCTTCCTGACAGAGAAATTAGAAGAATTTTTCAAAATAAACGATTCTCAGGAGGTATTCACCCCAATTATGTGGGAGGCCCATAAAGCCTTTATCAGAGAACTAATATCCCTGGGCACCAGAATCAAATGACAAAGAAACTAGGAAACCAACTCACTCCTCACCAAAATCACTGACAATGAAACCCAGCACAAGAATAGTCCTAGCAATGACACCCTTACGAATGTAAAGTGCTTGAGAGAAAAACTCAAAAATGTCCTAAATATAAAATCAGCAAAAACCTTGTTCACTTCTAAATACAAAATCTATATCCATGGAGATAGAGGCTCAAAAACGATGACGAGACTCATCAAAAAACAAAAAGAGAGAACCTTTATTTCGCAGATAAAACCCCCCACGGGAAATGTGGTGACATCTACTGAGGACATGTGAGGGAGTTCGAAAAATATTATGCTGCACTGTATAATCTTTCGAGGGAGTCGAATGAGACACCTGACGTTACCCTTGCATTCTTAAATGCCTTGAAGCTCCCGGGCCTGTCTGAAGACGATGCCTCTTCGATACTACAACGGGTCACAGAGGACGAGGTGACCAGGGTCCTGGCCTCCATCCCTAACTGGAAAAGCCCGGGCCCAGACGGGCTTCCAATTCTGTATTATAAAAAGTTTGCGAAAGTACTCGTCCCATACCTCACAAAATTCTGTAACTCCCTCCTTTCGGGCTCACCCTTGCCCAAACAATCCCTTGAGGCCTACATTACATTAATTCCCAAGGAGGGTAAGGACGAGGGCCCAATGTAGTAATTATCGCCCCATTTCACTACTAAATTCGGACATCAAGTTATGGGCGAAACTGCTCGCCCAGAGAATAGCCCCCTACCTCCCCAAATTAATCAACCCAGACCAAGTGGGATTTGTCCCGGGGAGGGAGGGGAAATTCAATACAACGCGAGCAATACATTACATACACTACGCCAAAATAAATAAGCTACCATTGATGTTGATATCCACCGATGCCAAGAAAGCTTTTGACAGGGTTAACTGGAGCTTCATGGAACACACCCTAGCAAAATTTGGCTTCCCGTCGACCCTCATTAGTGCCATCCTCACACTTTATTCAGATCCCTCCGCTAGACCTCAGATTAACAGCACACTATCAAAGCCTTTTTCTATAAAAAATGGTACCAGACAAGGCTGCTCACTCTCCCCCACACTATTCATACTTGTGATGGAGACATTACTCCAAAGAATTAGACAAAATCCGGACATTAAAGGCATTAGAATAGGGGACACTACACATACCACTGCAGCTTTCGCGGACGACCTTTTAGTCCTCACTACAAACCCAAGAAGGGCTTTACCGGCGCTTCTGGAGACCTTTGTCCTGTTCGGCTGGCTGTCCAATTTCAAAATCAATTACGATAAATCGGAGGTTCTCAATATCTCCACACCACCCCACATCACCAACTACCTAAAAAAACAATTTGCTTTTAGATGGCCACCCTCAAATATTAAATACCTCGGTATATCACTACCCTCCAACCCTAGCCTCTTGTATGACACCAATTATATTCCTTTGATCAAAAAAGTGAAAACCAGCTCAAACAGTTCAACTTGCCATTAATTTCATGGCTAGGTAGGAAGAACCTTATATCCACATACATCCTACCATCTATCATTTACATACTTCACTCAGTCCCTATAGGAGTCCCTAGCTTCTTCTTTTCGCAAATGCATAAGTCGCTCAGAGGATTTGTATGGGACAAACACAAACCACATCTGGCATTCTCCTATGTGGTTCAAAAGGGCCCTCAGGGAGGCACTGGACTACCAAGCCTACAACTATATTACAGAGCGATTCACATTGCTACGTGAATTTCCCTGATAGACGCTGAGACAACCTCCCCCACTCTATGTGCCGAGAGGAATATGCTGGGTAAAGACAACCAGGTACTACTTGGGTCAGATGGCCCCCTGCTGGGCAAGTGTCATTCACTTAGTCCCATTACAAAAAGCACAATTAAAGTGCTCAGGTCAATACGACTGGAGATGGCTGGGAAAGGCTCACTTCCCCCGATGACCCCTGCTTCCTTAATACCAGCTATCCTTGCCAACAGGCCGATCAGAGTAGAGGGGATTTGGGACAAATTTAAAGATCTCACAATCTATGACATCCTTAATGGCCCTAAACTTACAAACCAGGCTCAGTTGGATGCGAGGTTTGCCCAATTCGATCTAGATTTTCTGAGCAGAGCAGGCCTCTACCACTCTCTAATGAGGTTTCAGAAATCTAGTTTTCGCAAACTTAGAGACCCACTATGGTTCAAGACATATGTCTCCCTCCCCTCGCGCCCAAGGAGACTGGTTACACAAATATATAAAGGCCTCCTTTTGCAGACATCGCTTGAGAAACCTTCGTTCCTTAGGGAATGGGAAAAAGAGCTGGGGATTAATCTCACCAGAGAAGAGACCCTCAAGGTTTTGAAAAACTCGCATGGCTTCTCCAGATGTGTTCGAATTCAGGAGAATTCATATAAAACCTTGACCAGGTGGTACAGAACCCTGGCAATAACATCTAAAACAAGTCCCGGGACCTCAGACATGTGCTGGAGGTGTGAGGCAGAGAGGGGAACCACACTGCACATATGGTGGCACTGCTCAAAAATCTGACCATTTTGGCAGTCGGTCACAAACCACATCAGCAAAATTTGCCACACCTCTTTTTTCTTTAGACCGGAGGAGGTTTTGATTTGGTTGCCTACAGACAAGTTTAAACCCTCAAATAAAAGTTTGCCCACAACTCTTTTGACAGCGGCCAAGTCATTATCCCCCTTCACTGGAGAGAGAAGGAGACCCCGCAGGTATCCCAATGGCTAGAGAAAATTGCACAAATATTCTGTTTTGAAGAGGTACTAGCTTGGGAGTCTGGCACAAGGGATGAATTCACATCTCTCTGGATTGGGTTTCAGGGAAGCAGAAATGATCTAGACAACTAATACAATAGAACGATATATACCCTTATTTGCAGAGCTCTCCTCACTTTTCCTTCCTGACAAAAAGACACTGTGCTTGCTATTTGCTACTTTGTTACTTTCTTTTTCCCTCCCCCCCCCCCCCCCCCCTCCCCACCGGGAGTGTCTGGGAGTTTGTGTTGATTTGCATAGACCTCTTCTCAGATTAGTTGGAGCATGGCTTGTAAAAAAAAGAAAGAATAATGCTAAGAGTACGATTAAGAAATTGTTGAACAACGTAATTTGTACACATGGTGTACTAGAAGTCATAGAAAATAATAGAGGCACACATTTTATTAGCCTCCTACAGTGAGAACCATACCCAATAGAAACACCAAACTGCCCCCATATGAAGTTATGTTTGATAGGGCCCCTCTAACAAGTTTATATTTTCCCCAACATCTCCAGGCCCCCAATTAGGACCTTACTTCCCATGATAGTGCCTTATATCAGGAGTTAAACTTCACTCATAAATGTGTATTTTCCTCGATTCCAGATCCAGACTCAGAAGATTGGTTGTATAATTTGCTTCCAGGAGATTGGGTTGTCCTCAGAAATCATGTCAGAAAAACATTGGAACAAGATTTGATGGTCCATAGATCCAGTTGACAACTGTCACTTTGCTCAGATTGGAAGATAAAAACACTTGGATACATGCCAGTCATTAGAGAAAAATAAATAGCTCCACAGACTAAGGAATGCTTCAAAGGCTGTTTCTACGTTGTACAATCCTCAGTATAAAGGATCTCTACAATGTGCTAAATGAAGAACTGGAACACTAAGTTGTTATTAATTATGAGATTATTGTTAAGGTTTCGATTAGAGATGAGCGAGCGTACTCGGAAAAGCACTACTCGCTCGAGTAATTTGCTTTATCCGAGTATCGCTGTGCTCGTCCCTGAAGATTCGGGTGCCGCTGCGGCTGACAGGTGAGTCGCAGCGGGGAGCAGGGGAGAGCGGGCGGGAGAGAGGGAGAGAAAGATCTCCCCTCCGTTCCTCCTCGCTCTCCCCTGCAGCTCCCCGCTCCGTGCCGGCACCCGAATCTTCAGGGACGAGCACAGCGATACTCGGATAAAGCAAATTACTCGAGCGAGTAGTGCTTTTCCGAGTACGCTCGCTCATCTCTAGTTTCGATAAATCAGAGAAGCTTAAAAATTGCTGAAGATGTACACATAGTCCCATAGCTGCAAAAGCCATTCCCCTTAATATGTTTGAATTAAAAGGTCTAGTTAACACCCCATACATGCCAGTGAGCTCCAGCAAATATAAACAGGAATAATATTTACTCAAAGTAGCCGGATGGTATGAAAATGCTTCATTGATCCTTAACCAATCATTATCAACCAAGCAAAGTAGAAATACGTACTCTCACTTGAGCCCTCAGAAAATAACCACAGTGATATGCTTTCACTCTGGGATAAAATGCTCTTGCATCCAGATCACAAGCTGCAGTGTAGTAGACCCACTCTTCCCACACAATTTTGTGGGGGAAACTCATCATATAACACCCAGTGTATAATAGGAGAACCATAATTAAAAGCGGTTACACCTGTAATTACTGTGGGTCAGTAAATCTGTCTTGCAGTCATTACAATGATAAGACATTCAAATAAAAGACAGTAGATTTTATTTTGGCCTGGTGTCCTCAACCATACTGTCATAGCACTTCCTACATTGTATGCAGACATGAAGCCTATAAATGGGTTCCGTTGAACAAGACAGAGTTATGTACCCTTGCTCAACTTACACTACACCTGTCACCTTGGTACTTTCATGCGATGATCTCTCCAATAAAAGTATCTCTAAACACACCCTGTTTAGGAGATCAGCAGATAACATCTCAAGGCCCACTGATATGCCCCATGCGGTATTTATGATTAGCAAGATTTTTTAGTTTTTTTTTCTTCATTTATTCCATACTTATGCAAATGTGGGAGAAGTTGGTAGTGACAACAGATTATTTTGCTGTATTGGGACTAGTAAATCAGTTAAATGCAGTACAGTCTCAGATAATTGTAGTCATCAACCAACATATAATAGTACTTGTTTATCTTACAGCTAGCCTTGGTGGAATAAGTCAAATAATTGGACCTAATGATTGCTACTATATAGCCCCCGAAGGTGATATACAGATCAAAGCAAGTGTACAGGTAATTGAGGAAATGAGAAACAAATGGTCGAAAGGACATAAACAGAAACAAGACTCTTTGTGTTGTGATACATTCTCCATGTTCAATTCTGCTAATTGGTTTAAATCTATTGAGGGATGGACCTTTTGAATTATAGAAGCCATATTTCAAATGTTGTATATAGTTGCTTTTGCAATATTTAGATTGCTAATGTGTTGCGCACCTAATATGCAAAATAGGAACTAAGACAGTTACCAGGGTAGTGAACCCTAGACAATGCCTAGTATTACTGGATTGGGGAATGAGGTGAAGACAAGTCTGGACTAGGGATTAGCCCTTGTGTGGTAAAGAATAAAATTCCTCCTCTCTGAAACTAGCAGAGGGACATATCTGGGTCAGTAATGATGTGTATAAATGAAAGAGGGGAAATCTGAAAGTAACCCAGAATAATGTTGTACTACATCATTCCTCCTCATCACAGTTCACAAAACAACAAGCCAACACCTTATTATGAGCTGTTCTTTTGAACTTGACAAATGACTCCAGATGAACTGACATTAATCCTAGTTTATGTACTAGATGTACCTTTTCCGGGCTTCATCTCCTCACTATAATTATTTTGTTACATTTCCGAAAATAAATTATCTATGAAATGCTTATTAATGTGCTCACACCATAACCTTACTATGATTCTCTATGAAATGCGTATTATATTTTGAATGGATGCTGACGGGACAAGAAGAGCTTGGAAACATCACTTGCTTCTCATTGTTTTCTTCTCCTATGCATTGCATGTATAATAATTAGGAATACCTGATTGATAAGGCTGCAATACCCTTTGAATATCATCTAAATTAAATGATTACTCCAACACAAGTAATTTACAGTTTTTTTCTGTCTGTTTTGTAGCATTAGTGGCATTCTTTATTAGCTAAGCCAAATTCTTCAACAGATGTGAACCATGTTGAATAAGACAGAGACAGTTACCAGGGTAGTCAACCCTAGACAATGCCTAGGGTTCACTAGAATTATATTAGAGTACCCTAGAGCCAGTATCAGTAAATAAACCCTCTGTTGACTATCTTACACGTATCCCAAGTTCCAGCATTTATATTTTATGTACCGATCTTTTGAGGATACAGTATTAAAATCTTTAAAAAAATATTTATGTCATAGTCAGCCCTTACCAAGACCCAAAAAGTAAGAAATACCAATAACAGCCAATCCAATTTAGCACATATGAAATGAATCTAAAAGTAATATGCAAAGTACAGTAAATAGATCTGTCTGTATGTAACATCAAGAAACTGAAATATTGGAACATTATGACATTTATTTGTCAGGGCAATATTTAGAGATTGTAGATTTACATGCAGTTAAACTAATCAGGACGTTGCCCTTATCAAAATAATCGCACCAATTTCTAAATGACGGATTGTTTTGAAAATTTCAGAAGAATGCAGCACAATTTCTAAAGACCAAAATGAAACTACTACAGTGCTGCTCAATTAACAGTCTTTAGCTTTTTTCTACTGATTTTTTGGCAGAAAATTACAGATAATTGGCTGTTGCATGCTAACAAAAATAGTACACCATGTCCTTGGTTTTTAGCTTATCCTTGTCAATTATTTTCAAACAGCAAATTAATGTATTAGATGAAAACGTTTGTTCCATCATCTTTTATTTGAAACGGTCCTTTTATTTTTTGTGCTAATATGTAACTGGTTACTCTTACCCATTTTTCCTTCAAATGCCGTTCATTATGTGGTTCCCAAAATACATAGAGAGCCGGTCTCTATGATCAATATGCTTTTGTGTATACTGCTTATGTATTGTGTATTTTATATGATGCTGTATAGAACAGATTTTTATAAAGTCTAGTTTTTTTTAATCAGATCATTTTTATTGAAGATATATTTCTGAATAGAGTTATCCCTTAATTTCTACAAATTTATACATTCATAACCATGATACATATGGAAGGTAGTATTACCCCAGCCAAACAATACAATTAATCATATCTATACTTAAGCAAATCATTATCTTCCCCATCCCCAACAAAAATATATATATTTAGACACATACAAAAATGGAAAAAAATAAAAACCCTAACTCTTCTCTACCTTCTGCCCATTCTGCCGTACTGACTCCAAATTCCATCAGCTTATTTACGATACCTCAATGATCCAACACTCAAAATAAACTATACATTATGTATATCAGACTATCTTCCCCAAATTTCATCAAATGGACTCTTTTTTGATAGATCCCCCTTTGCAAAGATATAACCTCTTTTATCTTTGTGACAAAATCTCCTACTGTCCAGAAGGGGAGGTTGGGAGTCAAGCTGCATCCAATATATTTAGTTTCTGTGCCTAATACAATGCTATCTGAGTTCCCAAAAGAGTATGCCCATCAATAATACCCAATATACAAGTTCTGGGATTAAGATTTATGTCAACAAGAATATATTTTTAAAAAAATCTCTAGTACCTGATTCCAAAATTCACACAATTTTTCAGAATTCCAGACTATATGCCTTAAATCTGCACCATCCATATAACATTACAGTCTGAATTTAATCTAATACCCATTTTAAACAGCTTTAATGGAATATGATAAACTCTATGCACTATATACAATTGCGATATTCATTGACTTTCAGATAAAAATATCATTGAAATCATACACAACACCGTGGCCCATTTATCTTTGCTAATACAGCCCAAATATTGTTCCAATTTTATTTTACCTTTAATAGGAATTGCTATAAATAGTAAGATAGTAATAGTAAAAGTAACATCTATCTATATAAATAGGATATCAAACCCTTTGTAGCTCTAGAAAACTCCAAAAACTCACCAAAGTGTGTTGAACAGTTAGCACAGATACTGAGTGGACCTGAGCAGCAAATGTGTGTCATAACTGAAGCAACTAGAAAACATAACAATGGGGAACTTCATAAATCTTTCTAAATTGTTCAAAACTATTAAAAAGACCCCCAGAATGTACCTGTTCCAAAAAGATTACCCCTCTCTTCTCTCATTGTGCAAATCCTTCAAACTTAAATACATTCACTGAAAAAGCCAAAAATACCTGAAGGTCTGCAAAGCAGACACGGTCGCCATAGGCACGATCGCCATAAGGCAGGCACAATCGCCACCGACACAATCGCCGTAGGGCAGGCACAGTGGCCTTAAGCCCTGAGGATATGTAGTCAGCCAGACAATAATGTGTGGAGGAGCAACTTGTTCCTGGCAAGCTAATATGCAGTCACCCACTCAACCCAGCCCAAAATGGGGAGGAGTGACTGCATATACTAAAAGCCTGCACATGTGAACGATACCAAAGATGTCAGCCATAGAGATACAGGGCAACCCGCTGTCATATCAGCCAGGGTTGATATCCTGTATGGTGGGTCACCACCTATCTATGGCTGACATCTTTGGTATCGTTCACATGTGCAGGCTTTTAGTATATGCAGTCACTCCTCCCCATTTTGGGCTGGGTTGAGTGGGTGACTGCATATTAGCTTGCCAGGAACAAGTTGCTCCTCCACACATTATTGTCTGGCTGACTACATATCCTCAGGGCTTAAGGCCACTGTGCCTGCCCTACGGCGATTGTGCCGGTGGCGATTGTGCCTGCCTTATGGCGATCGTGCCTATGGCGACCGTGTCTGCTTTGCAGACCTTCAGGTATTTTTGGCTTTTTCAGTGAATGTGTTTGTTTTTTTCTTTTTCCTCACCTCTGTGATTTTATGTAATTTATCGTGAGTTAGCGTAGGTACTGACGGAAGCGGTGTGACCTCGACGCGGTCCGTCAGCCTATGCGTTTTGGCCAAAATGCAGTACTAACACCCGCATTTTATCAGTATGCATTAGTACTTTTGTATGTAGTTTGCTAGTTGGTGGGGGAGCCCAAGATGTCAGCCAGTGTGGCCCACCTTAGAGATACAGGGCAACCCGCTGTCATATCAGCCAGGGTTGATATCCTGTATGGTGGGTCACCACCTATCTATGGCTGACATCTTTGGTATCGTTCACATGTGCAGGCTTTTAGTATATGCAGTCACTCCTCCCCATTTTGGGCTGGGTTGAGTGGGTGACTGCATATTAGCTTGCCAGGAACAAGTTGCTCCTCCACACATTATTGTCTGGCTGACTACATATCCTCAGGGCTTAAGGCCACTGTGCCTGCCCTACGGCGATTGTGCCGGTGGCGATTGTGCCTGCCTTATGGCGATCGTGCCTATGGCGACCGTGTCTGCTTTGCAGACCTTCAGGTATTTTTGGCTTTTTCAGTGAATGTGTTTGTTTTTTTCTTTTTCCTCACCTCTGTGATTTTATGTAATTTATCGTGAGTTAGCGTAGGTACTGACGGAAGCGGTGTGACCTCGACGCGGTCCGTCAGCCTATGCGTTTTGGCCAAAATGCAGTACTAACACCCGCATTTTATCAGTATGCATTAGTACTTTTGTATGTAGTTTGCTAGTTGGTGGGGGAGCCCAAGATGTCAGCCAGTGTGGCCCACCTTAGAGATACAGGGCAACCCGCTGTCATATCAGCCAGGGTTGATATCCTGTATGGTGGGTCACCACCTATCTATGGCTGACATCTTTGGTATCGTTCACATGTGCAGGCTTTTAGTATATGCAGTCACTCCTCCCCATTTTGGGCTGGGTTGAGTGGGTGACTGCATATTAGCTTGCCAGGAACAAGTTGCTCCTCCACACATTATTGTCTGGCTGACTACATATCCTCAGGGCTTAAGGCCACTGTGCCTGCCCTACGGCGATTGTGCCGGTGGCGATTGTGCCTGCCTTATGGCGATCGTGCCTATGGCGACCGTGTCTGCTTTGCAGACCTTCAGGTATTTTTGGCTTTTTCAGTGAATGTGTTTGTTTTTTTCTTTTTCCTCACCTCTGTGATTTTATGTAATTTATCGTGAGTTAGCGTAGGTACTGACGGAAGCGGTGTGACCTCGACGCGGTCCGTCAGCCTATGCGTTTTGGCCAAAATGCAGTACTAACACCCGCATTTTATCAGTATGCATTAGTACTTTTGTATGTAGTTTGCTAGTTGGTGGGGGAGCCCAAGATGTCAGCCAGTGTGGCCCACCTTAGAGATACAGGGCAACCCGCTGTCATATCAGCCAGGGTTGATATCCTGTATGGTGGGTCACCACCTATCTATGGCTGACATCTTTGGTATCGTTCACATGTGCAGGCTTTTAGTATATGCAGTCACTCCTCCCCATTTTGGGCTGGGTTGAGTGGGTGACTGCATATTAGCTTGCCAGGAACAAGTTGCTCCTCCACACATTATTGTCTGGCTGACTACATATCCTCAGGGCTTAAGGCCACTGTGCCTGCCCTACGGCGATTGTGCCGGTGGCGATTGTGCCTGCCTTATGGCGATCGTGCCTATGGCGACCGTGTCTGCTTTGCAGACCTTCAGGTATTTTTGGCTTTTTCAGTGAATGTGTTTGTTTTTTTCTTTTTCCTCACCTCTGTGATTTTATGTAATTTATCGTGAGTTAGCGTAGGTACTGACGGAAGCGGTGTGACCTCGACGCGGTCCGTCAGCCTATGCGTTTTGGCCAAAATGCAGTACTAACACCCGCATTTTATCAGTATGCATTAGTACTTTTGTATGTAGTTTGCTAGTTGGTGGGGGAGCCCAAGATGTCAGCCAGTGTGGCCCACCTTAGAGATACAGGGCAACCCGCTGTCATATCAGCCAGGGTTGATATCCTGTATGGTGGGTCACCACCTATCTATGGCTGACATCTTTGGTATCGTTCACATGTGCAGGCTTTTAGTATATGCAGTCACTCCTCCCCATTTTGGGCTGGGTTGAGTGGGTGACTGCATATTAGCTTGCCAGGAACAAGTTGCTCCTCCACACATTATTGTCTGGCTGACTACATATCCTCAGGGCTTAAGGCCACTGTGCCTGCCCTACGGCGATTGTGCCGGTGGCGATTGTGCCTGCCTTATGGCGATCGTGCCTATGGCGACCGTGTCTGCTTTGCAGACCTTCAGGTATTTTTGGCTTTTTCAGTGAATGTGTTTGTTTTTTTCTTTTTCCTCACCTCTGTGATTTTATGTAATTTATCGTGAGTTAGCGTAGGTACTGACGGAAGCGGTGTGACCTCGACGCGGTCCGTCAGCCTATGCGTTTTGGCCAAAATGCAGTACTAACACCCGCATTTTATCAGTATGCATTAGTACTTTTGTATGTAGTTTGCTAGTTGGTGGGGGAGCCCAAGATGTCAGCCAGTGTGGCCCACCTTAGAGATACAGGGCAACCCGCTGTCATATCAGCCAGGGTTGATATCCTGTATGGTGGGTCACCACCTATCTATGGCTGACATCTTTGGTATCGTTCACATGTGCAGGCTTTTAGTATATGCAGTCACTCCTCCCCATTTTGGGCTGGGTTGAGTGGGTGACTGCATATTAGCTTGCCAGGAACAAGTTGCTCCTCCACACATTATTGTCTGGCTGACTACATATCCTCAGGGCTTAAGGCCACTGTGCCTGCCCTACGGCGATTGTGCCGGTGGCGATTGTGCCTGCCTTATGGCGATCGTGCCTATGGCGACCGTGTCTGCTTTGCAGACCTTCAGGTATTTTTGGCTTTTTCAGTGAATGTGTTTGTTTTTTTCTTTTTCCTCACCTCTGTGATTTTATGTAATTTATCGTGAGTTAGCGTAGGTACTGACGGAAGCGGTGTGACCTCGACGCGGTCCGTCAGCCTATGCGTTTTGGCCAAAATGCAGTACTAACACCCGCATTTTATCAGTATGCATTAGTACTTTTGTATGTAGTTTGCTAGTTGGTGGGGGAGCCCAAGATGTCAGCCAGTGTGGCCCACCTTAGAGATACAGGGCAACCCGCTGTCATATCAGCCAGGGTTGATATCCTGTATGGTGGGTCACCACCTATCTATGGCTGACATCTTTGGTATCGTTCACATGTGCAGGCTTTTAGTATATGCAGTCACTCCTCCCCATTTTGGGCTGGGTTGAGTGGGTGACTGCATATTAGCTTGCCAGGAACAAGTTGCTCCTCCACACATTATTGTCTGGCTGACTACATATCCTCAGGGCTTAAGGCCACTGTGCCTGCCCTACGGCGATTGTGCCGGTGGCGATTGTGCCTGCCTTATGGCGATCGTGCCTATGGCGACCGTGTCTGCTTTGCAGACCTTCAGGTATTTTTGGCTTTTTCAGTGAATGTGTTTGTTTTTTTCTTTTTCCTCACCTCTGTGATTTTTCAAACTTAAATAAAACTATGGCAATTAAGAATTTCTCCAGAGGGGGTGTATATAATAAATTTGTGTAGCTACAGTATCTGTTTACCATAGAATCATAGAATGCTAGAGTTGGAAGAGACCTTCCGGGTTATCGGGTTCAACCCCCTGCTCAGTGCAGGATTCACTAAATCATCACAGACAGATATTTGTCCAGACTTTGTTTGAACACTTCCATTTAAGGAGAACTCACCACCTACCGTGGTAACCTGTTCCACTCATTGATCACCCTCACTGTCTAATATCTAATCTGTGTCTTCTCCCTTTCAGTTTCATCCCATTGCTTCTAGTCATTCCTCGTGCAAATGAGAATAGGGCTGATCCCTCTGCACTGTGACAGGCCTTCAGATATTTGTAGACAGCTATTAAGTCTCCTCTCAGCCTTCTTTTTTGTAAGCTAAAGTATATTTACTCTCCAACTATTGAGCCATTGATAACACTAGATCTATCTATGCTCCAACTTTATTTGAGCTAATCAATGTGTATTAGGGCTGGGGTATGTCTATATGAATAACTGGATTTATCCAGACTAAGAGGACTACCCTTTCCCTGTCTGAAAGTACAAACGTATTGCTTGGTCATTACTGTGCCTGTACCGCTATAACAGTGGACAAGCTAAGTTGTTTTTTGGACAGAACTTTATCTGTTCCATTTTCTTAGTTTGGCCCTCAGGGCATATTATGAGCATATAAAAAACCATGGAACACTTACATCAGTTAAAACCGTGTATTTGCTCTAGAAGCACCATCTATGGGCCATATAAGAAATCGGATGTCTATGATGTTTTAACCAAATATATATTTGTTACTTCTCTGTGGGAATATACGTTTTTAGAAGTCATTATTAAAAGTTCAATTTTATTAGGAGTCAAATCAGTGAAAGATACTTTAAATAAAAAGTGATTGCCCTGCGGCTGTGATACCCTAAATATCATATGGAGTTTAAAAAATATTGTGATGGAATTTAAACTGGAAAGCTTTGAAGTATATAAAAGTGTTGTGGCATCAAAACCATTTTAATAAGATTTCCCGTGACAATTATAGACAATGGGAGATAACTCCAGACCTTGACCTTATCCTCGAACTTTTGTACCAAACTCCCAAAAACATATTCTTGAGGCTTAGAAGATAATACAGCTCCCGAATATTTCAATTTGTCCACTATGTGTTGTTGCATATGTTCCAATGAATAGTCCACTGGCAAAGGATCTAAAGGAAGAATTACAGATTTCCCTCAATTAATCAGACCCAACCTCTTTTCAAATATATCAAAAATGTACATAATAGGACTAACTGATTTACTCACATTTCCCATATACAACAACAGATCATCTGCATATAATGAGATACATTCCTCAATTTCACCATACTCCAATCCAACCATACTGGATAAGGGCGAGCACCCACTGGCGTTTTTTTACCTGCGTTTTGCGTTTTTCCTGCACAGCCATAGAGATAACATGTGTTCCTGTCCACTGGCGTTTTTTTTGCATTGCGTTTGCGTTTTTAACATAGGAGCTGTCAGTTGCATATGTGTCCTTATTTTTCTCCATGGAAATTAATGGAAAAGCCGCGAAAACGCTGCGAAAACGCCGCGAAAAACGCCGCGGAAAACGGGCGGAAAAACCGCGGGGAACGCGGCGAAAACGCTGCGTTTTTTTCCCGCGGAAAACGCAAACGCCAGTGGGTGCTCGCCCTTATAGCCCTATGAAACAACTCAGGCAAATGGAGGAGGTGACAGGTGACACACCTGTCTTGTTCCCCTCTCCAACACCATTCATGCTGAAATATGACCATTCATCCTCACTCTTGCCCCTGGTTTTGAATAGTGCACTTTAACCCATGCAACAAACATTTAATTAAAACACATCATATGAAGAACAGCCCACAAACAATTCCGCTTGACAATGTTAAAAGCTTTGGCAGTGTCGAGTGAAAAAAACAGCCCTGCTCCCACAAATTAGATGATACACTTGAAGATTCAAATACAACCTCCTTAAATTAATTGCAATTGATTTTTTTTAGCATGAAGCCAGACTGATCCTCATTTATAAAATGATGTAATTACTAAAAGTTATCTATTCACAGGTACCATCGCAAACATTTTAACATCAATGGGCAATAGAGATATAGGATGATAGGAATCTGGAAAAGACAAATCCTTTACCAGTTTAGTAATTAAGACAATCACAGCAACTTTCATTTAGGGCTCTTTCACACAAGCGTATATTGGCCGCCATTTTCACGGCTGGCTGATATATGCTATGATCTGATGCATTGGATTCTAATGCATCAGATCACATGGCCGTATACCCACAGCGTAAAAGCGCCCTGCCGGGCCAATATATAGCCTGGCACTTTCAGGCTGGGCCGAAAAGATAGTCCTGGCTAAATCTCTGTCTGCAAATCATCGGCCACTGCATGGGCTCCTATGGGAGCCAATGATAGAGGCCGGAGAAGGGAGGTGAGAGGGAGTTTATCATTGTAAATGCTAAACTCCTTCCCCCTTCTCTCCTCCTCCCCTCTGGCACGTTTGCAAGGGGAGGGTTTGGGAGCAGAGCTAAGCGTCGCCCAATCATGCCTCCTCCCATTGCAAACAGTTAGAGGGGAGGAGAGAGGAGGTGAGCCGGCGAGGGGGAGGGAAAGGCAACGACATGACGGCATGGCGGCCTCAGAGTATATGCGCCGGCCCCATGCCGTCTGAAAGAGCGCACAAACATTAGATTTGTTCCCTCGTTCACGCTTTTTTACAGCTCAAACGGGCATGCGTAAATATGCCTGCGGGCGTGTGAAAGAGCCTCATGGTAAAAGTATGCCTTTATGCAGTGATTCATTAAACATTGTTAATAAGTGTGGCAGAAGCTTATCCTGGTAACGCTTAAAAAATTCACTTGGAAGACCATCCAACGCAGACGTCTTTTCATTAGAAAAGTGTTGCAACTGTATCCCTTAATTTATTCAGTGTCAAAGGAGCCTCTAAAATCACTCTCTAAGCATAAGACAAAATTGGCAATTGCACCTGAGCCAAATATTCATAAATATCTTCCCATTTCACAGTTAACTTAGAAGCAAATAGGTTTTTAAAATAGAGAAAAAATGTCTCCAAAATAAGCAAAGAATTATCAGGCCTTCTCAATGTTGCAACATAAGATAATGATTCCGCTGCCTTAATTATAGAAGCCCAAAAAAGACTCTTTGCTTCCCCTTCCTTTAAAGATCTTCCGCTTCATAAAAAGACTCTTATTTTTTGCAACACCTCTCAGATGATCCGCAAGTTGAGACTGCCTTTTTCCAATTAATTTTCGCCTTATTAGTGGGAGAATATACATATGTTTGCTCTGCATTAGAGATGAGCGAACACCAAAATGTTCGGGTGTTCGTTATTCGGAACGAACTTCCCGCGATGTTCGAGGGTTCGTTTCGAACAACGAACCCCATTGAAGTCAATGGGCGACCAGAGCATTTTTGTATTTCGCCGATGCTCGCTAAGGTTTTCATGTGTGAAAATCTGGGCAATTCAAGAAAGTGATGGGAACGACACAGCAACGGATACATGTTGGGCTGCATCTCAAGTTCACAGGTCCCACTATTAAGCCACAATACCGGCAAGAGTGCCCCCCCCCCCCAACAACTTTTACTTCTGAAAAGCCCTCATTAGCATGGCATACCTTTGCTAAGCACCACACTACCTCCAACAAAGCACAATCACTGCCTGCATGACACTCCACTGACACTTCTCCTGGGTTACATGCTGCCCAACCGCCCCCCCTCCCCCCCACAGCGCACACCAAAGTGTCCCTGGGCAGCCTTCAGCTGCCCTCATGCCACACCACGCTCATGTCTATTTAGAATTGCGTCTGCCATGACGAGGGACCGCAGGCACACACTACAGAGGTTGGCACGGCTAGGCAGCGACCCTCTTTAAAAGGGGCGGAGCTATAGCCCACAATGCTGTACAGAAGCAATGAGAAATAGAATCCTGTGCCACCGCCATCAGGAGCTGCACACGTGGGCATAGCAATGGGGAACCTATGTGCCACACACTATTCATTCTGTCAAGGTGTCTGCATGCCCCAGTCAGACCGGGCTTTTTAATTCATAGACACAGGCAGGTACAACTCCCTATTGTGAAGTCCCTGTCGACCCACAGCATGGGTGGCTCCCTGGAACCCACCGGCGGTACACAGAAATATCCCATTGCATTGCCCAACACAGCTGAGGTAGTAATGTCGTGCTTAATGCAGGTGGGCTTCGGCCCACACTGCATGCCCCAGTCTGACTGGGGTTCTTTATAAGTGTACAGATGTAGTAAAAACTCCGTGTGCACCTACAGCATGGGTGGGTGCCAGGAAGCCACCGGCGGTACATAGAAATATCCCATTGCATTGCCCAACACAGCTGAGGTAGTAATGTTGTGCTTAACCCTTTCCAATCCAATTTGTATATGGTTTTCCTAGGGGGCTTACTCTTTTTCTGCCGTTATACAACGGCGCTATATGCTGGCTAAAGCCAGTACTGCATGAGCTGACACGTAGGATAGGCTCCGACAGCAGAGAGGCTGGCAATATACAGTAAGAGAACCCCGACGGACGTCTACCAACAACGGAGCTGTACAGCCTTAAACCCTAATGTCTTCGCAGGTCACACAGTGGACTGGAAAGGGTTAATGTAGGTGGGTTTCGGCCCACACTGCATGCCCCAGTCAGACTGGGTTTCTTTATAAGTGGAAACAGATGCATTTATAATTCCCTGTGGACCCACAGCATGGGTGGGTGCCAGGAAGCCACCGGCGGTACATAGAAATATCCCATTGCATTGCCCAACACAGCTGAGGTAACGTCAGCTGTAATGCAGGTGGGCTAAAAATTAATTTGATTACACTGTAGGCGAGGGCCCACAAAAATTGCTGTATCAACAGTACTAATGTACATCCCAAAAATTGGCCATGGCCAGCCAAGAGGGCAGGTGAAACCCATTAATCGCTTTGGTTAATGTGGCTTAAGTGGTAACTAGGCCTGGAGGCAGCCCAGTGTAACGAAAAATTGGTTCAAGTTAAAGTTCCAACGCTTTTAAGCGCATTGAAACTTATAAAAATTGTTCAGAAAAATTATTTGAGTGAGCCTTGTGGCCCTAAGAAAAATTGCCCGTTCAGCGTGATTACGTGAGGTTTCAGGAGGAGGAGCAGGAGGAGGAGCAGGAATATTAGACACAGATTGATGAAGCAGAAATGTCCCCGTTTTGGATGGTGAGAGAGAACGTAGCTTCCATCCGCGGGAGCAGCCTACGTATTGCTTACGTATCGCTGCTGTCCGCTGGTGGAGAACAGAAGTCTGGCGAAATCCAGCCTTTGTTCATCTTGATAAGTGTTAGCCTGTCGGCACTGTCGGTTGACAAGCGGCTACGCTTATCTGTGATGATTCCCCCAGCCGCACTAAACACCCTCTCCGACAAGACGCTAGCCGCAGGACAAACAAGCACCTCCAGGGCATACAGCGCTAGTTCAGGCCACGTGTCCAGCTTCGACACCCAGTAGTTGTAGGGGGCAGAGGCGTCACCAAGGATGGTTGTGCGATCCGCTACGTACTCCCTCACCATCCTTTTACAGTGCTCCTGCCGACTCAGCCGTGACTGGGGAGCGGTGACACAGTCTTGGTGGGGAGCCATAAAGCTGGCCAGGCCCTTAAAGACTGTTGCACTGCCTGGGATGTACATGCTGCTCGATCTACGCACATCCCCTGCTACCTTGCCCTTGGTACTGCGCCTTCTGCCACTAGCGCTGTCGGCTGGGAATTTTACCATCAGCTTGTCCGCAAGGGTCCTGTGGTATAGCAACACTCTCGAACCCCTTTCCTCTTCGGGAATCAGAGTGGGCAGGTTCTCCTTATACCGTGGATCGAGCAGTGTGTACACCCAGTAATCCGTCGTGGCCAGAATGCGTGCAACGCGAGGGTCACGAGAAAGGCATCCTAACATGAAGTCAGCCATGTGTGCCAGGGTACCTGTACGCAACACATGGCTGTCTTCACTAGGAAGATCACTTTCAGGATCCTCCTCCTCCTCCTCCTCCTCAGGCCATACACGCTGAAAGGATGACAGGCAATCAGCCGGTGTACAGTCAGCAGCGGCCCAAGCTGTCTCTTCCCCCTCCTCCTCATCCTCCTCATGCTCCTCCTCCTCCTCCTGTACGCGCTGAGAAATAGACAGGAGGGTGCCCTGACTATCCAGCGGCATACTGTCTTCCCCCGCCCCCGTTTCCGAGTGCAAAGCAGCTGCCTTTATGGTTTGCAGGGAATTTCTCAAGATGCATAGCAGAGGAATGGTGACGCTAATGATTGTAGCATCGCCGCTCACCACCTGGGTAGACTCCTCAAAATTACCAAGGACATGGCAGATGTCTGCCAACCAGGTCCACTCTTCTGAAAGGAATTGAGGAGGCTGACTCCCACTGCACCGCCCATGTTGGAGTTGGTATTCGACTATAGCTCTACGTTGTTCATAGAGCCTGGCCAACATGTGGAGCGTAGAGTTCCACCGTGTGGGCACGTCGCACAGCAGTCGGTGCACTGGCAGCTTAAAGTGATGTTGCAGGGTGCGCAGGGTGACAGCGTCCGTGTGGGACTTGCGAAAATGTGCGCAGAGCCGGCGCGCCTTTCCGAGCAGGTCTGACAAGCGTGGGTAGCTTTTCAGAAAGCGCTGAACCACCAAATTAAAGACGTGGGCCAGGCATGGCACGTGCGTGAGGCTGCCGAGCTGCAGAGCCGCCACCAGGTTACGGCCGTTGTCACACACGACCATGCCCGGTTGGAGGCTCAGCGGCGCAAGCCAGCGGTCGGTCTGCTGTGTCAGACCCTGCAGCAGTTCGTGGGCCGTGTGCCTCTTATCGCCTAAGCTGAGTAGTTTCAGCACGGCCTGCTGACGCTTGCCCACCGCTGTGCTGCCACACCGCGCGACACCGACTGCTGGCGACATGCTGCTGCTAACACATCTTGATTGCGAGACAGAGGAGGAGGAGGAGGAGGAGGAGGAGGAGGGTGCTTTAGTGGAGGAAGCATACACCTCCGCAGATACCACCACCGAGCTGGGGCCCGCAATTCTGGGGGTGGGTAGGACATGAGCGGTCCCAGGCTCTGACTCTGTCCCAGCCTCCACTAAATTCACCCAATGTGCCGTCAGGGAGATGTAGTGGCCCTGCCCGCCTGTGCTTGTCCACGTGTCCGTAGTTAAGTGGACCGTGGCAGTAACCGCGTTGGTGAGGGCGCGTACAATGTTGCGGGAGACGTGGTCGTGCAGGGCTGGGACGGCACATCGGGAAAAGTAGTGGCGACTGGGAACTGAGTAGCGCGGGGCCGCCGCCTCCATGATACTTTTGAAGGACTCCGTTTCCACAACCCTATACGGCAGCATCTCAAGGCTGATGAATTTTGCTATGCGGACGGTTAACGTTTGAGCGTGCGGGTGCGTGGCGGCGTACTTGCGCTTGCGCTCCAACAGTTGCGCAAGCGACGACTGGATGGTGCGCTGAACTACACTGCTGGATGGGGCCGAGGACAGCGGAGGTGAGGGTGTGGGTGCAGGCCAGGAGACGGTAGTGCCTGTGTCCTGAGAGGGGGGTTGCATCTCAGTGGCAGGTTGGGGCACAGGGGGAGAGGCAGGGGTGCAAACCGGAGGTGCTGAACGGCCTTCGTCCCACCTTGCGGGGTGCTTGGCCATCATATGTCTGCGCATGGTGGTGGTGGTGAGGCTGTTGGTGTTGGCTCCCCGGCTGAGCTTTGCGCAACAAAGGTTGCACACCACTGTTCGTCGGTCGTCAGGCGTCTCTGTGAAAAACTGCCAGACCTTAGAGCACCTCGGCCTCTGCAGGGTGGCATGGCGCGAGGGGGCGCTTTGGGAAACACTTGGTGGATTATTCGGTCTGGCCCTGCCTCTACCCCTGGCCACCACACTGCCTCTTGCAACCTGCCCTGCTGATGCCCTTGACTCCCCCTCTGAAGACCTGTCCTCCTGAGTAAGCGTTGCACACCAGGTGGGGTCAGTCACCTCATCGTCCTGCTGCTCTTCCTCCGAATCCTCTGTGCGCTGCTCCCTCGGACTTACTGCCCTTACTACTACCTCACTGCAAGACAACTGTGTCTGATCGTCATCGTCCTCCTCACCCACAGAAAGTTGTTGAGACAGTTGGCGGAAGTCCCCAGCCTCTTCCCCCCGGGGCCCCGGGAACTTTCGAATGGTTGGGCATCAGTGACGATAAACTCCTCTGGTGGGAGAGGAACCGCTGCTGCCCAATCTAAGCAGGGGCCCGAGAACAGTTCCTGGGAGTGTTCCCGCTCCTGAGCAGGTGTTATTGTAGTGGAGTGTGGAGGCTGGGAGGAAGGAGGAGCAGCAGACAGAGGATTCGGATTGGCAGCAGTGGACGGCGCAGAACTGCGGGTAGACGATAGGTTGCTCGAAGCACTTTCTGCCATCCAGGACAGGACCTGCTCACACTGCTTATTTTCTAATAACCGTCTCCCGCGTGGACCCATTAATTGGGCGATGAATGTGGGGACACCAGAAACGTGCCTCTCTCCTAATCGTGCAGCAGTCGGCTGCGACACACCTGGATCAGGAGCTTGGCCTGTGCCCACACCCTGACTTGGCCCTCCGCGTCCTCGGCCGCGTCCACGTCCTCTAGGCCTACCCCTACCCCTCAGCATGCTGTATTACCAGTGATTTGATTTCACAGGCAGCTAATAAATTGGCGCAAGACTGCAGGCCAAATATAATTTTTTCCCTTTTTTGAAAACGAAAGGCCCCACTGCCTCTAGTGAATGAATAATCTAAGTTTAATAACTGTGCTGTTTTCCTGCTAATGTGTCACAGAACGTGAGGGTAGCAGAGTTATTAACTGTGGCGGAGCAGGTATTTTTTTTCCCAATTAAGGAAAGCAAATGGCGAAGCCAGGAGTAAAACGTAGCTGGGTGCGTCTGATTTTTACAGGTTGCACACGCAGCCGACACGTGTCCACCGCCCTTAGGACGGACACAGGCAGGACAAATAGAATTATTTTCCGTTTTTTTGCACCAAAAGGCAGCACTGCGTATATTCTATGAACATGAGAAGTTTAATAACTGTGCTGTTTTCCTGCTAATGTGTCACAGAATGTGAGGGTAGCAGAGTTATTAACTGTGGCAGAGCAGGTATTTTTTTTCCCAATTAAGGAAAGCAAATGGCGAAGCCAGGAGTAAAACGTAGCTGGGTGCGTCTGATTTTTACAGGTTGCACACGCAGCCGACACGTGTCCACCGCCCTTAGGACGGACACAGGCAGGACAAATAGAATTATTTTCCGGTTTTTTGCACCAAAAGGCAGCACTGCGTATATTCTATGAACATGAGAAGTTTAATAACTGTGCTGTTTTCCTGCTAATGTGTCACAGAACGTGAGGGTAGCAGAGTTATTAACTGTGGCAGAGCAGGTATTTTTTTTCCCAATTAAGGAAAGCAAATGGCGAAGCCAGGAGTAAAACGTAGCTGGGTGCGTATGATTTTTACAGGTTGCACACGCAGCCGACACGTGTCCACTGCCCTTAGGACGGACACAGGCAGGACAAATAGAATTATTTTCACTTGTTTTACAAGCAAAAGGCAGCACTGCGTATATTCTATGAATAATAACTGTGTTGTGGCCCTGCCTATACAATTCTTTCCCTGCAGTATCAATGGAGGGTGCAATGGTCTGCAGAGGCGATTTTGAGAAGCAAAATAAAATGCAGCACAGCTAACAGCAGCCTGGACAGTACTGCACACGGTTAAATATGGCCCTAGAAAGGACCGTTGAGGTTCTTGAAGGCTACACTCACTCCTAACACTCTCCCTGCCTATGCAACACTTCTGTCCCTAATGCCAGGTGCAACGCTCTGCAGAGCCGATTTTGAGAAAAAAAAAATTGCCACTGCTAACAGCAGCCAACACACAGCTATCAGTGGCCCTAATAAGGACCTTTGGGGGGTCTTGAAGCCTACACTAACTACCAATTCTTTCCCTACAGCAGCTCCGGTACAAACAGCACTGTCCCTCATCTAACTCACACGGCATCTGAGGCGAACCGCGGGAGGGGCCGACTTTTATGTTCGGGTGACACCTGATCTTCCCAGCCACTCACAGCAGGGGGGTGGTATAGGGCTTGAATGTCACAGGGGGAAGTTGTAATGCCTTCCCTGTCTTTCAATTGGCCAGAAAAGCGCGCTAACGTCTCAGGGAAGGAAGTGAAAGTAACCAGAACACCGCATGGTGTTCGTTACGAATAACGAACATCCAGAACACCCTAATATTCGCACGAATATCAAGCTCGGAAGAACACGTTCGCTCATCTCTACTCTGCATCTAAAGGTCATTGCTGAAGGGTCCTAATGACATTCCTGAGATTTAGGCTTATGTAGACTAATGTTTTGTATATAATGACCACATATAAAGGTCTTCATAGCATTCCACACTATAGACACTGAGTTAGAACCAATATTAATCTGAAAAAAATCCAATAGAACCTCCTCCGTTCTAACATTTCTATCCAGCAGGTTCAACCAAAAAGGATTTAACCTCCAAACTCTATCTAACCAAATCCCTCACCATTCATAATCAAAACAAATAGAGTAGAGAGTGATCAGAAGTATAGATGGAGTAACTATCGGGAGATCTATTCTTGAAAGTGTATTATGTGGACTGCAATAAGAAGAGTATTGTCAACCTTCACGAATCACATAAACTTAATTCCATGTGAAAGTAGTTGGGGAAGGATGAGCCACTATAGGGCCTTTATTAAATCTATCCAAACAGAGATCTGGAAAATTCATAAAATCACCCACAATTAATGTAGAAACAGCAGCCGATAGATCCACAATTCCAATCACCTTCTTATAACATTCGCTGGTATGGGGGATATATAATGCAAGCAAAAATATTTATTTTGTGCAATAATATATTTAAGACAAATGAATCTCCCTATAAAATCTTTAAAAGATGACTCATGCTTAGAAGAGGCATTTCCATGAATCAGTAAACTTAATCCACACAAATAACTCGAGTACACAGAATGAAAAGAATATGCCCATACAGAATGGTTAAGCAAGTGTACAGCATCTCTTGTTACATTGTTTATAAAGGAAAAAAATAACTCGATTTTTTTCCACCAAACTAAAGAAAACTACCAGAGACACCCCTCCGAGAATTTTTTATTTTTTTTTTGAAGCGTAAAACAGTCATTTGGTTAGTAAGTGTCAGGAGATACTAGAATACGAATTTAGCAGAGTTAGCAGAACAACTGCATACTAGGCTTCCTGGTAAAATATGCAAAAACACTCTCCTCCAAAGTAATGTAAACCATCTACATATTGAAGTTCACAACTTCAGCCTTTAGTATAAAAGGAAAAAAAAATCTGTGTACTATAACAGGATATATAAAAGGTAGTGGGCTAAAATTTGACATACTATAAGGTGGAAATAAATAGATATGAGACAGGCAGATACCGTAGACCGCCTTGGAACAGAAAAGTATCAGCAAGGTAGAACTATAAAAATAGTCTATCACATCAAACTGCTAGTGTGTAAGAATAAAATAAGAGGAGATTAGACCATTTCAGATCTTTGTCCTGGTGGAATCGTCGCATTGTAGAAAAATACAACTTTTGGCGCTGTTCATATCTACAATAGAGGCTCCATTTGGTGCATAATGCGCTACTTCATCCAGGAAAATACCGAGCAGAGTAATAGAAGTCAAACAGACCGGATTATAGTTAATGGGGCATGTTCAATGTTGTTTGGTTCTGTTAAATGACAAATCCGTTCAGGCAGGGATTGTGTTTTCCTGCTCCCATAATGGAGCAGGAAAATAGAAAAGCCCTTAATACTGGTGTGAACCCAGTCTCACAAATGTCATGATTAAAAAAAAACTTTATATTGGAGGAGTAAATAGCTGCTTACTTCAAACAGAAATAAGTAAAGCAGAGATCGGGCAACACTAACAAATGACAACTGCACAGAAATGAGTAAATCACGATGATGATTGGGAATGGCTTATTAATGAGGATGTCTTCGGACTAAGGTCAAATGTTCACTGGGTGGATCGGATTTCGTATGTGGGAGCCCACAGCGGAATCTGACCTTGCCCGCAGCTGAGGAAACTGCTTACCCATCCGAGTCTTCTGTGTGCCTGTCCGTGTCTTCTATTTTCTTCACTGCACATGCGCAGTGGAGTTTGTTTTTTTTAATCCTACTTTCACGTGAAATCTGTGGTCTGCCTGCAATTTAATTACGGACGGGCCATGGATCGGACAGCTTCCGTTGACCTCAATGAAAGCTGTCCATGCGGGAACCATGCTGAAATGGAGCATGCCGTGATTTCTTTTCCGGGCCAAAAGGTCCGCAAAACAAATCCATGTGCTTTAATTCATGTATAGATGCTCATGCTTCCCTATGGGTGGATTAATTTGCGAATCGTCCACGCGAATCATGCACACGGATTCTGTAAATCAGTTCTGCCCATAGACAGTGGGCCTTAAAGGGGTTGTCTCGCGGCAGCAAGTGGGGTTATACACTTCTGTATGGCCATATTAATGCACTTTGTAATGTACATCGTGCATTAAATATGAGCCATACAGAAGTTATTCACTTACCTGCTCCGTTGCTAGCGTCCCCGTCTCCATGGATCCGTCTAATTCTGATGTCTTCTTGCTTTTTTAGACGCGCTTGCGCTGTGCGGTCTTCTCCCTGGTGAATGGGGCCGCTCGTGCCGGAGAGCTGGTCATCGTAGCTCCGCCCCGTCACGTGTGCCGATTCCAGCCAATCAGGAGGCTGGAATCGGCAATGGACCGCACAGAGCCCATGGTGCACCATGGGAAAGGACCTGCGGTGCATCGTGGGTGAAGATCCCGGCGGCCATCTTGGTGAAGGAAGAAGAAGGAAGACGTCGCAGAGCGGGGATTCGGGTAAGTAATATGTTTTTTTTTTTTTTAACACATCCCTTGGGGTTGTTCTGCTCCGAACGGGGGGCCTATGGTAAAAAAAAAACCTGTTTCGGTGCGAGACAACCCCCCTGTTTAAATGCAAAAATATCATTTACTATTCCTTTACTACTAATTATGACTGACTTTTAGTCAGCATAAAAAACATTCCCGTATCTCTGGCTTCTCACTGCGACTAAACGCTCCCCACTCAGCGCTTCACATAAAAGGTGTAGCACTGAGCAAGAAGCCAGTGAGAAATCTGCGATCCAGGAGTGAACTCTGCTTGTCTAAACGCTCTGCAGAAGTACTGACGACCTTAGCGGTGACGTCAGCACTCATGCCGTCGTTTAGACGAATGTTGTCCTGTCTAAAGGGGAGAATAGTGCCTAGGGCAACGAGAAGGCTGACAATTAGCAACATTTCTGAAGCAGTACAGTTTACAGACAGGGAGGGAGCTCCTCTGGTTTAGCTGATAACCTGAGTCATTTTTCCCTAGATAGACAGTTTTCCTTTTTCTGAAAAAGATCTATCCAGTTTGTAAAGGCAACAGAAATAATAAGTTAATTGGTAGGTAATATTTTAAAACATTTTACTTTTAGGCAGTCATTAGAGATGAGCGAACGTACTCGTCCGAGCTTGATACTCGTTCGAGTATTAGCGTGTTCGAGATGCTCGTTACTAGAGACGAGCACCACGCGATGTTCGAGTTACTTTCACTTTCATCTCTGAGACGTTAGCGCGCTTTTCTGGCCAATAGAAAGACAGGGAAGGCATTACAACTTCCCCCTGCGACGTTCAAGCCCTATACCACCCCCCTGCAGTGAGTGGCTGGCGAGATCAGGTGTCACCCGAGTATATAAATCGGCCCCTCCCGCGGCTCGCCACAGATGCATTCTGACATAGCTTAGGGAAAGTGCTGCTGATGCTGGAGCTGCTATAGGGAGAGTGTTAGGAGTGATTTTAGGCTTCAAGAACCCCAACGGTCCTTTTTAGGACCACATCTGACCATGTGCAGTACTGTTGAGGCTGCTTTTAGCAGTCTTGCACTTTTTTTTATTTGTATATCGGCCGTGCAGAGCATTGTGTCCTCAGTCTGCAGTAATTTTACATAGTATAGGGCCTGTAGTAGTGAGGCAGGGACAGTGAAAAAGGTGAAAGAGATATACTGTCTATATAGGCAGTGGGCTTTTTCCAAAAAATTTGGGGAAAAAAAATCTATTTGGGCTGCCTGTGACCGTCCTCAGTGTACTGGGTTTCTGCTGGGGGTAGTAGTCCTCATTAATACGCAGCCAGCTAAGTGTTACAGCAGGCTTGCGCTAAATTCTTCCCTGGCTCTGCGTTGCCCGTTACATCACCGCTGTCATCCTGTCCAGAGGGAAACAGTCTGCAGTAATTTTACATAGTATAGGGCCTGTAGTGGTGAGGCAGGGACAGTGAAAAAGGTGAAAGAGATATACTGTCTATATAGGCAGTGGGCTTTTTCCAAAAAATTTGGGAAAAAAAAATCTATTTGGGCTGCCTGTGACCGTCCTTAGTGTACTGGGTCTCTGCTGGGGATAGTAGTCCTAAGTAATACGCAGCCAGCTAAGTGTTACAGCAGGCTTGCGCTAAATTCTTTCCTGGCTCTGCGTTGCCCGTTACATCACCGCTGTCATCCTGTCCAGAGGGAAACAGTCTGCAGTAATTTTACATAGTATAGGGCCTGTAGTGGTGAGGCAGGGACAGTGAAAAAGGTGAAAGAGATATACTGTCTATATAGGCAGTGGGCTTTTTCCAAAAAATTTTGGAAAAAAAAATCTATTTGGGCTGCCTGTGACCGTCCTTAGTGTACTGGGTCTCTGCTGGGGGTAGTAGTCCTAATTAATACGCAGCCAGCTAAGTGTTACAGCAGGCTTGCGCTAAATTCTTTCCTGGCTCTGCGTTGCCCGTTACATCACCGCTGTCATCCTGTCCAGAGGGAAACAGTCTGCAGTAATTTTACATAGTATAGGGCCAGTAGTGCTGAGGCAGGGACAGTGAAAAAGGTGAAAGAGATATACTGTCTATATAGGCAGTGGGCTTTTTCCAAAAAATTTGGGAAAAAAACATCTATTTGGGCTGCCTGTGACCGTTCTCAGTGTACTGCGTCTCTGCTAGGGGTAGTAGTCCTAATTAATACGCAGCCAGCTAAGTGTTACAGCAGGCTTGCGCTAAATTCTTTCCTGGCTCTGCGTTGCCCGTTACATCACCGCTGTCATCCTGTCCAGAGGGAAACAGTCTGCAGTAATTTTACATAGTATAGGGCCAGCAGTGCTGAGGCAGGGACAGGGAAAAAGGTGAAAGAGATATACTGACTATATAGGCAGTGGGCTTTTTCCAAAAAATTTGGGGAAAAAAATCTATTTGGGCTGCCTGTGACCGTCCTCAGTGTACTGCGTCTCTTCTGGGGGTAGTAGTCCTAATTAATACGCAGCCAGCTAAGTGTTACAGCAGGCTTGCGCTAAATTCTTTCCTGGCTCTGCGTTGCCCGTTACATCACCGCTGTCATCCTGTCCAGAGGGAAACAGTCTGCAGTAATTTTACATAGTATAGGGCCAGTAGTGCTGAGGCAGGGACAGTGAAAAAGGTGAAAGAGATATACTGTCTATATAGGCAGTGGGCTTTTTCCAAAAAATTTGGGGAAAAAAATCTATTTGGGCTGCCTGTGACCGTCCTCAGTGTACTGCGTCTCTTCTGGGGGTAGTAGTCCTAATTAATACGCAGCCAGCTAAATGTTACAGCAGGCTTGCGCAAAATTCTTTCCTGGCTCTGCTGTGCGTTCCGTAAGCGAAGTCAGCCTCCAACCACAGGCCAATAAGCGGCACATTTTATTACAGCGTTCTGTTTCTGCACTACTGGTAATACACCATGCTGAGGGGTAGGGGTAGGCCTAGAGGACGTGGACGCGGGCGAGGACGCGGAGGCCCAAGTCAGGGTGTGGGCACAGGCCGAGCTCCTGATCCAGGTGTATCGCAGCCGACTGCTGCGGGATTAGGAGAGAGACAAGTTTCTGGCATCCCCACATTCATCTCACAATTAATGGGTCCATGCGTTAGACCTTTATTAGAAAATGAGCAGTGTGAGCAGGTCCTGTCGTGGATGGCAGAAAGTGCATCCAGCAATCTATCGACCACCCAGACTTCTGCGCCGTCCACTGCTGCAACTCTGAATCCTCTGGCTGCTGCTCCTCCTTCCTCCCAGCCTTCTCACTCCATTACAATGGCACATTCTGAGGAGCAGGCAGACTCCCAGGAATTGTTCTCGGGCCCCTGCCCAGAATGGGCAGCAATGGTTCCTCTCCCACCGGAGGAGTTTGTCGTGTCCGATGCCCAACCTTTGGAAAGTTCCCGGGGTCCGGGGGATGAGGCTGGGAACTTCCGGCAACTGTCTTAAGAGCTTTCAGTGGGTGAGGAGGACGATGACGATGAGACACAGTTGTCTATCACTCAGGTAGTAGTAATTGGAGTAAGTCCGAGGGAGGAGCGCACAGAGGAAGGAAGGAAGAGCAGCAAGACGATGAGGTGACTGACCCCACCTGATTTGCTAAGCCTACTGAGGACAGGTCTTCAGAGGGGGAGGCAAGGGCAGCAGCAGGACAGGGTGGAAGAGCCAGTGCGGTGGCCAGGGGTAGAGGCAGGGCCAGACCGAATAATCCACCAACTGTTTCCCAAAGCGCCCCCTCGCGCCATGCCACCCTGCAGAGGCCGAGGTGCTCAAAGGTCTGGCAGTTTTTCACTGAGAGTGCAGACGACCGACGAACAGTGGTGTGCAACCTTTGTCGCGCCAAGATCAGCCGGGGAGCCACCACCACCAGTATGTGCACACATATGATGGCCAAGCACCCCACTAGGTGGGACGAAGGCCGTTCACCGCCTCCGGTTTGCACCGCTGCCTCTCCCCCTGTGCCCCAACCTGCCACTGATATCCAACCCCCCTCTCAGGACACAGGCACTACCGTCTCCTGGCCTGCACCCACACCCTCACCTCTGCTGTCCTCGGCCCCATCCACCAATGTCTCTCAGCGCACCGTCCAGCCGTCGCTAGCGCAAGTGTTTGAGCGCAAGCGCAAGTACGCCGCCACGCACCCGCACGCTCAAGCGTTAAACGTGCACATAGCCAAATTGATCAGCCTGGAGATGCTGCTGTATAGGCTTGTGGAAACGGAGGCTTTCAAAAGCATGATGGCGGCGGCGGCCCCGCGCTACTCGGTTCCCAGTCGCCACTACTTTTCCCGATGTGCCGTCCCAGCCCTGCACGACCACGTCTCCCGCAACATTGTACGCGCCCTCACTAACGCGGTTACTGCCAAGGTCCACTTAACAACGGACACGTGGACAAGTACAGGCGGGCAGGGCCACTATATCTCCCTGACGGCACATTGGGTGAATTTAGTGGAGGCTGGGACCGAGTCAGAGCCTGGGACCGCTCACGTCCTACCCACCCCCAGAATTGCGGGCCCCAGCTCGGTGGTGGTATCTGCGGTGGTGTATGCTTCCTCCACCAAACCACCCTCCTCCTCCTTCTCCTACGCAACCTCGGTCTCGCAATCAAAATGTGTCAGCAGCAGCATGTCGCCAGCAGTCGGTGTCGCGCGGCGTGGCAGCACAGCGGTGGGCAAGCGTCAGCAGGCCGTGCTGAAACTACTCAGCTTAGGAGAGAAGAGGCACACGGCCCACGAACTGCTGCAGGGTCTGACAGAGCAGACCGACCGCTGGCTTGCGCCGCTGAGCCTCCAACCGGGCATGGTCGTGTGTGACAACGGCCATAACCTGGTGGCGGCTCTGCAGCTCGGCAGCCTCACGCACGTGCCATGCCTGGCCCACGTCTTTAATTTGGTGGTTCAGCGCTTTCTGAAAAGCTACCCACGCTTGTCAGACCTGCTCGGAAAGGTGCGCCGGCTCTGCGCACATTTTCGCAAGTCCCACACAGACGCTGCCACCCTGCGCACCCTGCAACATCGGTTTAATCTGCCAGTGCACCGACTGCTGTGCGACGTGCCCACACGGTGGAACTCTACGCTCCACATGTTGGCCAGGCTCTATGAGCAGCGTAGAGCTATAGTGGAATACCAACTCCAACATGGGCGGCGCAGTGGGAGTCAGCCTCCTCAATTCTTTAAAGAAGAGTGGGCCTGGTTGGCAGACATCTGCCAGGTCCTTCGAAACTTTGAGGAGTCTACCCAGATGGTGAGCGGCGATGCTGCAATCATTAGCGTCACTATTCCTCTGCTATGCCTCTTGAGAAGTTCCCTGCAAAGCATAAAGGCAGACGCTTTGCGCTAGGAAACGGAGGCGGGGGAAGACAGTATGTCGCTGGATAGTCAGAGCACCCTCATGTCTATATCTCAGCGCATTGAGGAGGAGGAGGAGGAGGGGGAGGAGCATGAGGAGGAGGAGGAAGAGACAGCTTGGCCCACTGCTGAGGGTACCCATGCTGCTTGCCTGTCATCCTTTCAGCGTGTATGGCCTGAGGAGGAGGAGGAGGAGGAGGAGGAGGAGGATCCTGAAAGTGATCTTCCTAGTGAGAACAGCCATGTGTTGCGTACAGGTACCCTGGCACACATGGCTGACTTCATGTTAGGATGCCTTTCTCGTGACCCTCGCGTTACACGCATTCTGGCCACTACGGATTACTGGGTGTACACACTGCTCGACCCACGGTATAAGGAGAACCTTTCCACTCTCATACCCGAAGAGGAAAGGGGCTCGAGAGTGATGCTATACCACAGGACCCTGGCGGACAAGCTGATGGTAAAATTCCCATCTGACAGCGCTAGTGGCAGAAGGTGCAGTTCCGAGGGCCAGGTAGCAGGGGAGGCGCGGAGATCAGGCAGCATGTACAGCACAGGCAGGGGAACACTCTCTAAGGCCTTTGACAGCTTTCTGGCTCCCCAGCAAGACTGTGTCACCGCTCCCCAGTCAAGGCTGAGTCGGCGGGAGCACTGTAAAAGGCTGGTGAGGGAGTAGGTAGCCGATCGCACAACCGTCCTCCGTGACGCCTCTGCCCCCTACAACTACTGAGGTGTCGAAGCTGGACACGTGGCCTGAACTCGCGCTGTATGCCCTGGAGGTGCTTGCTTGTCCTGCGGCTAGCGTCTTGTCAGAGAGGGTGTTTAGTGCGGCTGGGGGAATCATCACGGATAAGCGTACCTGCCTGTCAACCGACAGTGCCGACAGGCTTACACTCATCAAGATGAACAAAGCCTGGATTTCCCCAGACTTTTCTTCTCCACCAGAGGACAGCAGCGATACCTAAACAATACGTAGGCTGCACCCGCGGATTGAAGCATCGTTCTCTATCACCATAAAAAACGGGGACCTTTTAGCTTCATCAATCTGTGTATTCTATTCATCCTCCTCCTCCTGCTCCTCCTCCTGAAACCTCACGTAATCACGCCGAACAGGCAATTTTTCTTAGACCCACAAGGCTCAGTCATATAATTTTTGTAAACAATTTTTATACGTTTCAATGCTCATTAAAGCGTGGAAACTTGCACCTGAACCAATTTTTATTTTAACTGGGCTGCCTACAGGCCTAGTTAAAAATGAAGCCACATTAACCAAAGCGATTAATGGGTTTCACCTGCCCTCTTGGTTGGGCTTGGGCAATTTTTCTGAGGTACATTAGTACTGTTGGTACACCAATTTTTTTGGGCCCTCGCCTACAGTGTAATCCAATTAATTTTTTTCCCACCTACATTAAAGCTGACGTTACATCAACTGTGTTGGGCACTGCAATGGGATATATTTATGTACCGCCGGTAGCTTCCTGGCACCCACCCATGCTGTCGGTCCACATGGACTTCCCATTAGGGAGATGTACCTGCCTGTGTATACTTATAAAAAACTCGAGCCTGACTGGGGCATGCAGTTTGGGCCGAAGCCCACCTGTATTTAATCAGACGTTAGCTCTGCTGTCCAGGGCACTGCAATGGGATATATTTTTGTACCACCAGTGGGTTCCAGGGGAGCCACCCATGGTATCGGTCCACATGGACTTTACATTAGGGAGTTGTACCTGCCTGTGTCTATGTATTAAAAACCCCGGTCTGACTGGGGCATGCAGTGTGGGCCAAAGCCCACCTGTATTTTATCTGACGTTACCTCAGCTGTGCAGGGCAATGCAATGGGATATATTTATGTACCGCCAGTGGCTTCCTGGCACCCACCCATGCTGTCTGTCCACACAGAGTTGTAACTGCATGTGTCCACTTCTAAAGAACCCCAGTCTGACTGGAGCATGCAGTGTGGGCCGAAGCCCACCTGCATTAAACATGACATTACCTCAGCTGTGCTGGGCACTGCAATGGGATATATTTATGCACCGCCGGTGGGTTCCAGGGAGCCACCCATGCGGTCGGTCCACACGGAGTTGTAACTGCATGTGTCCACTTCTAAAGAACCCCAGTCTGACTGGGGCATGCAGTGTGGGCCGAAGCCCACCTGCATTAAACATGACATTACCTCAACTGTGCTGGGCACTGCAATGGGATAAATTTATGTACCACCGGTGGCTTCCTGGCACCCACCCATGCTGTCGGTCCACACGGAGTTGTAACTGCATGTGTCCACTTCTAAAGAACCCCAGTCTGACTGGGGCATGCAGTGTGGGCCGAAGCCCATCTGCATTAAACATGACATTACCTCAGCTGTGCTGGGCACTGCAATGGGATATATTTATGTACCGCCGGTGGCTTCCTGGCACCCACCCATGCTGTCGGTCCACAGGTACTTTACAATAGGGAGTTGTACCTGCCTGTGTCTACGAATTAAAAACCCTGGTCAGGTTGGGGAATGCAGTGTGGGCCGAAGCCCACCTGCATTTAATCTGACGTTAGCTCTGCTGTCCAGGGCACTGCAATGGGATATATTTTTGTACCGCCAGTGCATTCCAGGGAGCCACCCATGGTATCGGTCCACACGGACTTTACATTAGGGAGTTGTACCTGCCTGTGTCTATGTATTAAAAACCCCGGTCTGACTGGGGCATGCAGTGTGGGCCAAAGCCCACCTGTATTTTATCTGACGTTACTGCAATGGGATACATTTATGTACAGCCGGTGGGTTCCAGGGAGCCACCCATGCTGTGGGTGCACACGGAATTCCCATTGCAGAGTTGTACCTGCCTGTGACTATTTATAAAAAAACGCGGTCTGACTGGGGCATGCAGACACCTTGACAGAATGAATAGTGTGTGGCACATAGGTTCCCCATTGCTATGCCCACGTGTGCAGCTCCTGATGGAGGTGGCACAGGATTGGATTTCTCATTGCTTCTGTACAGCATTGTGGGCTATCGTCCCGCCCCTTTTAAAGACTGTCGCTGCCTAGCCGTGCCAACCCTCTGCAGTGTGTGACTGCGGTTCCTCCTCATGGCAGACGCACTTATAAATAGACTTGAGGGTGGTGTGGCATGAGGGCAGCTGAAGGCTGCGCAGGGACAATTTGGTGTGTGCTGTGGACACTGGGTCGTGCAGGGGGGGGGGGGGGTTGGGCAGCATGTAACCCAGGAGAAGTGGCAGCGGAGTGTCATGCAGGCAGTGATTGTGCTTTGTTGGAGGTAGTGTGGTGCTTAGCTAAGGTATGCATTGCTAATGAGGGCTTTTTAGAAGTAAAAATTGTTGGGAGGGGGGGGCACTCTTGCCGCTATGGTGGCTTAATAGTGGGACCTGGGAACTTGAGATGCAGCCCAACATGTAGCCCCTCGCCTGCCCTATCCGTTGCTGTGTCGTTCCCATCACTTTCTTGAATTGCCCAGATTTTCACAAATGGAAACCTTAGCGAGCATCGGCAAAATACAAAAATGCTCGAGTCGCCCATTGACTTCAATGGGGTTCGTTACTCGAAACGAACCCTCGAGCATCGCGAAATTTTCGTCCCGAGTAACGAGCACCTGAGCATTTTGGTGCTCGCTCATCTCTAGCAGTCATCCAATATATAGTCAACTTCGTTTGGAAATCTACATGTTGAGTCGCAACTTTGTAGCCATAAATTAAAAGGACTACTTTACTTTACTTTCATAGTTTTACTACTATTACAATATTTTACTGTTGAAAGATATGAGAAAAATGTATTATGAAGCTATTCTCATTATCTACAGCTATTCCAGTTGCTAAACTAAGAGTGCTAATATTTACAACAGTTTTTTTTAATATATATTCTTTATTTTTGATTGGTAAAAAGAAATAGGGGGGGGGGGTTACAGAAAAAAAAGAAAATCATGAAAAAACAATGGATGATCACAAATAAAATAACCAATCAAATACATAACAAACATGAAACAGTGACAGCTCTGATGAATGTGCATCGAATACTAGCTTATGAGGGACGGAAGCCGGATGGGGCTTCAGCGATAGCATATAATGAACTAATGCGTGGTTAAAGGTAGGCCTCGTTGGTCAGGGGGTAGCGGTGGGTTGCGGAGATGGGCTACATATGAAGGAAAGCCAGCTATTCCAAAAATTTTCAAACCTCATTGGGTCTCCTACACATTTGGCCTTGACCCTCTCGAAGGAACAGATCATATTCACCTCTTTGTACCATTCTGATATGGAGGGGGTGGTGCTGTCTCTCCAATACCTTGGGATTAGGATCTTAGCTGCATTTATGAAAAATGGGAGAATAAGTTTGTGTTCGGATGCGAGACCTGGGGTATCTAGGTTTAGAAGAACAGCCTTGGGGGTAAGGGAAATGTTGGATTTAAAAAAAGTGCTTAGTAGCTTCTGGATCTCTTCCCAGAAGGGTTGTATTAATGGGCATGAGAACCATGTATGGGAGTGTGAGCCAATGCCGTCTGAGCATCTCCAGCATAGTGGAGAATAATCATGGTCTATTTTATTTAGTAGAGCTGGGGTTTTGTACCATCTGGATGTTATTTTGTAGTTAAGTTCTTGGAACCTAGTGGAGGAAGAAACTGAATGTGACCTGGATATGATGTCATTGATCTCGTCTGTGGTAAAGGTCGTATTTAATTCTGATTCTCACCGAGCTATATAAGAGGGTATATGTTTGTCTTGTAATAAGGTTCTATATATTTTAGAAATTGGGCTCTTGATGGGTTGCAGGCTCCAGAATAGTTTATGGAATAATAAGTTTTTATCTGTATCTATGATGTCTGGAGAGTGTAGTACCATTGAGTCTCTAATGATATGTAGGTCTTCAGGGCTAAGCGAGGCATCCCCCAGAAGGTTTAAGAACTGTCTACCTTGGGGTATGGATTTTTCCTTGACAAGGCTGCTGCATTGCAGCGTCTTGAGGTAGGGGTCGCTCAAAATCTTTGTTTGAGAGCTCTAAATTTGTTGGGTATTATTGCGAGCAGTGGGGTATAGCCACTGATCTGAGGTATTAGTTTATGCTTCTTGTTTGATTTATGCCATAAGCTTAGAGTTAGTTTAGTGTAAGGGTTTTGGATTTCCTTCAGTTTAACTTTGTTGTATGGAATGGGCCAAGGTGGGAATTTTTGATCATTATTTAGTAAAAGGAGCTCCAATTCCACCCACAATTTAGGGCTTGTTTGGCGGGACAGGTCCACCATGTGGTTCAGATGTGATGCGGTCCAATATAGTTCAAATCCGGGAGCCCGATTCCACTGCGTTTTTTAGTTTTGATGAGCGTTGTGTGTTTGACCCTGTGTCCCCTGCCCTGTCATATGAACTTTGCTACAAGGCTTTTAAGTTTAGTGAAGAAGAGCCGTGGGACCTCTATAGGTAGCGTTTATAATGTATATATTATTCTGAGTAAATAAATCATTTTAATTAGGTTCTTTCTGCTGAACCAGGAGATCGGCAGCGAATTCCAGGAGTTGAGGTCATTTACAGCAGGTTTTTAATTAATAAACTAAACTTTGAACTCAGTACTGTAGCTGTTAATCTGCAGAAAGCCCCATAACAGATTAATATACTAAATTTGTGAACCTTCTCAATTTCATGCAGAATCACATATAAGTTTTTTTTTTATACAAATTAGGAAGTAATCCATATGAAAAATATAGCTTGACCTATCACTTGGCTTATTCTGGTAGAATTCTCCCCTACAAGCATTGTACCTACAGGAGACTATGGAGCAATATGGAAGCATCATACAAAAGAAGACATACAATAATGTGTACATGCCAATAATATGGATTCTGTGTGCTTCTATATAAGTGTGGACACTTACTTGCGATTTTTTTCTCTGCGATGCAACAGTGCTGACCATGAAACCAATGATTTTCAATGGTTTCATACTCATTTGCAATGTTTCAGCAGAGCTTCGCATCGCAGAGAAGAAATCTGCGATATTGTTCAGTTTTTTCAATAGAGCCAGCGGCAGCAGCGCTCGCCCTATTGAAAACATAGGGAGAATATCTCGGACTTCTGCCATAGCTGTGACAGCTGTGGCAGGAGTTTCCTTCATCCCCGCGGGGACCGTGGAGATGAAGCAATCCTCTGCCACAGCTGTGACAGCTGTGGCAGAAGTCCAGGATGCTATCCCATTGCTTTCAATGGGGTTGGCGCTGCTGCCGGCCCCATTGAAAGCAGTGGTTTTGTGGCAACCTCCGCAGCATGATTTTCAGGGAAGGGCTTGAAATATAAGAGGAGGACTAAGGGCATTAAGGAAATATGTGGAATGAAGTACCAAGCCAGATTGCCAAACTTGCAGCTAATCAGTTCAGAAAAAAGATGGTCAACAGACAATCTAATTACATTCTACAAACATATGATTGGACAGTTTAGAGATTTTTCCAAATATCTTCTTTTTTTTTAACGATATTTCAATTGAAATTTTTGACAATATTTTTACTAAAGAAAACAAAGCAATATTTCAGTGCATGTGTATGAATTAATGAAGTCTCAAGTCTTAAATATCTATTTAACATCTAAACTTGTAACCATGACAAGGGGGCATGCTCTCTTAAAGGGAAGATGAGACTTAGATAGGACTTCTTTACTGTCAGAGCAGTGAGAGCTCGCTGCCACAAATTGTTCTCATATTTGATCTGAGAAGGTACAGGTCCATAAAATGGAAGAATCTGTCTCAAAATGGCCGCTAGATACAAAATGGAGCATTATAAGATGTAAATAAGCTTGTGTCTAGTGAAACAATAATTCAAGCAGAAATAACTTTAGAGCATGAGATTCGGTGCAATGTCTAATGATTTGTTTTTATTCTTCCGAGAACCAAGCCTGAAAAAATCGTTATCAGAAGAAACCCTCCCATGCCCTGAGCTCTGGGAAAAGAACGAATCGTGCTAATAAGATGCTGCGACCAGCCAAACTCACAAGGGAGGACGAGATAACATTAACATTTGAAGGACATTTCATATATATTCTCATACTATGTTGTAATGTTTTATTTTTTAACCCAATGAGATTAAAGCCGTGACTAATGACGTATTCCTTTCCTGTATTGAGAAACGCTATGAAAAGTTAATAAAGATTCAGAGTACGTACGCCTTAAGCAGAATGAGCTATATACTTGCCGGGGCTCTCTCTACGTATCTGAGGAGAACTAGAAACCGACTCTTTGTGTGGTTCTTAGCCTCCGTGGTGCACCGGATACGAATTGATTTGGAACCCAAGGCTTGAAAGGTTAATGTGACCTAGCGGTCCTTAACAGATCCATTTTACAAGTTTAAGAAAGTAAACATATTGCAAGTTATATGTATTAGATATATGGAGATGAGATGTTAATTCAGAAATTTAGTCTCACTGCCATAGGTGGAATCAGGAAGTTATATTTTTCTTTAACCCTTCCCAATCCAATTTTGGATTCAGTGTTTCCTAAAAGGCTTTCTCTTTTTGCTGTTATACATCGCTGCCATCTGCTGGCTAAAGCCAGTATGTGTGCCCAGAGAGGCTCCGACAGCAGAGTGGCTGGCAATAGATGGTAAGAATACCTTGTCGGACGTCTTCTGACATTAAAGCTGTACAAGCTTCAATCAGAATGTAGGAAGGCGTCGGACAGTGGATTGGAAAAGGGTAATATTGGGGAAATTACATTTGCCTCAAAAGATTTTTTTGCTTCCTCTGGATCAACATGGTAGGATTATAGGCTGGTCGGGATGGACCTGTGTCTTCTTTCAACCATATTAACAATTATACTATGTGCATGAAGTCTTAAAATAGTCATTACATTAAGTTTAATTTTAATGACAAGTAAATTAGATAAATCTGACATTAGAGTCCACTTCCATAAGAGCATTGTGGGAATGCACAAAAAATCATGTTATTTGGGTTACATTGCAAATGTACAATATAGTTGTCCTAATCTATTTCATATTCAGTTTTTTGTGTCTCTGATTTTTTTGAAATCTTCAAGTTTCTTGCTTTTAAACTCCAGCTCATAATACAGATTTCCATAGTATTCAGCTGTTCACTGTTTGCAGACTAATAGGACAGAGGAGCATTTGGCAGCTACAGTAAATTATATACAAAACAAATGCAGTATTACATGGGGGACCCTGTTTTTATGTGGAAATTACAGGAGTTTGCATATTCAGCAAACCATGTTATTATATTCATCCTGACAGTGGGAGAGAAATTGGCATCTGAAAAACCAACAGTGATAAACAAGTAGGAAAGAAAAATCTTTCCTATTTTATTTCAGTACCAGTCCAGATATTATTTTATAATCTTTCAGATTGTTTTTCCCTGCCTACAGTTGGAACACATCATGTAATGGAGTAATGAGAATACATTTGTAATAGGTGCTATGTTACTGACATTTTTTTTTGAAAAGATGCAAGATTTACCAAATCTTTACCAAATTTGCCAGATGAATGGCATGGATCCGACAACTGGGTCATAGGGGCACAAGGCTCAATCATGTACGGGGGTTGGGTGGGGGCAAAATCTAGCTTGTTTAGTCCAAACCCACAAAGAGGCTACTGTAGTAGAGACTGTGGAAAATGTAATACTGACTATCAAAAAAAGTAGTCAGAACACACAGAGACAAATTTAGGAAAGTATCTTTGTTGTCCATAGCAGCCAATCACTGTGCAGCGTTAATTTTTCAAAAGCACTATAGGACATTAGAGTGGTGCTGTGACTGGTTGCTTAGGGAAAAAAAGATGGTCTTCCTTTTAGACAATTTCATAAATGTCCTCAATAGGGCATTACAGCTTATTGTGTATGGGGCAATAAATCCACAGTTGGGTCAGAGTTTCCATGATAGGGGGACAATAAAACTGGTGGTCTGGTACAGCCCTCCAGATGCAATCAAATTACTCGAATGATTAAGTTCAACTTCTCCTTTGTTGGTGGTTTAGAAGTTATAGCAATGGAGAAGGTAATAACTTGTCCATTGCTGAGTGCTGCACCCACCCTCCACTGGCATCTCTGTATTCTTTCCAAGCAGTCAGGACCTCACATTCATCAGGTTCCTGACTGTATGTAACCCAGCTATACTGATGAAGGGGACTTGCCCCGCAACATATATTTTAATGCTGTCTGTCTAAACCACCAATATAGGAGAGGTTTAACCTAATCATTTTACTAATTTGATTTCCTCTGGAGAGCTGCACTGAACCACCATTTTTTTTGTCTCCTTATTCACTCATGTCCACTTTGAGTAGCAGTATCTGGTAGGCAGCACCTCCGTAATAAATTGTACAGTTAAAACCCATAAAGCTCTTGACTTTTCTTTGGGCCACTCCTACCATGCGGATTTTTCTTCACCCATTTTTCTGCATTTAGAGTTTCCATGATGACCCCTGCTTACTGCCAAAAGTAGCTACAACATGTACTTGAGCATCGGAGATGAACTATGGAGCAGGTTCCTGGTCTGATGAATCATGTTTTTTCTTACATCATGTGGAGGGCTAGATATGTGTACATTGCTTATCTGGTGCAGAGCTGGACACACAATGAAGTGTAGAAAGACAGAAAGCCTGCAATAGTAGTGTACTGCTCTGGACAATGTTCTGGTGGGAAACTGTAACATCACTCGGTCACCTTATAAAAAGGAGGAAACATGGTCAGCTAAAGGCCTCCTTCACACGACCATATGCGCTTTATGCTCGCCGCATCGTGGGCAAAATTCACGTGAATGAAGAATAGCCGAGCTTTAGTTGCATTTTCTTGTCCATTTACATGGGTGGCTGCAGCGTATCAGCAAGAAAATATGTTGCTGCACAGAAATCCCCCAGTCAGAAATTCTCGGAATTACTATTAATGCTTAAATAGGGGAACCAGTCTTTTTTCCCCAGCTTTGGATGCAGCTAAACTCTGTCCCCCTTCCTTTTTTTCAGCTCCCATAGAAGCCTATGGGAGCCTACAGCATATCTCAGCAAGAAAAGGCAAGACCTATCTTTTCACGCTCTGTATAAAATTGGTCACCGTTTTTGGACGCTAATGTCCTATTATTCGCTTTGCAATATTTTAATGTGGCTAAAAATTGCTCAACTGAATGAATACATTGGAAACAAATGCTTCTGATGGTAATAATTTTTTAATGTGGCTAAATTAGTGGTCATGTGATTAAGGCCAACCTCTGGAAATCTGGAATAGAAGGTAAGAAGAGTCAGGTGCAGGATGGACCAGTATTGTAAATAAACAAAGTCCAAAGTCAAGTATAGAACCAAATGTTCCAGACAAAGAGCAGGAGGAATAAACAGGTCAGTAGAAGGCCAAGGTAAGAATGCAGGAGAACAGCAGACAAAACTAAGGCTCAATGTAATAAACTGAGTTCACAAATAAAGCGGGGACCAAAACCAGATATTCAAAAAGTCCACAGAGCAATAGCTTAAACCAGAGCTTACAAGTATTAACTGACACTGAGTAAAGCACAATCAGAATTTATATTGAGTGCCAAGCTTTCTGATTGGTTGGATGGTTGTGTGCTCAATTAGTCATGGTAGCAGGTTGAACATATTACTATACCCCCCTTTTATGAGGGCCCACAAGATTCTTAGGACCAGATTTCAAAGATAGAACTTTTGGCAGTTGCCCTCTAGTGGGTTGCATTCCTGGGATTTACCGTCTATGGGCTCTCACTCTTTTGAGTTGCCATCCAGGTGGTTGTACTCTTGGGAGTTGCACTCTTGGAAAATTCCCTGTCTGCTCAGCAGAACTCAATGGCAAAGTCTGGTAATTTGTAAGACAATCAGAATTTCATTCAATTATCTTGCATCAACACTAGATCTCTTTATGCAGCCAAGGTGAACTGGGCAGTACAGAAGCTAAAGAAGAATTCAAAACAGAAAATCACATTTTGCAATTTGATCACTAGTAAATTTATTTACTTCACTTTTCTGATATCTATTAAGACATCTGGATTGCCAAAGCAATTACAAAATAAAGATAGGGAGATAGGGGTGGCAGATCAGGTAAGGTTTTGGGAATTAGGGTACTTCTGGGGTGGGGGTTTTAGAGTCCATGTAATATCATGCTCCTCTCAGTGTATGGTAGACACTGACATATTGTGTCGCCATGGCATAATTTAGGTCTGGCATAAGGGAATCTCAGGTAAGTGGATTCAGGTTTGGAATAATACAGCCAAGAAGCAGAGTCAGGTGTAGAACCACATGTTCCAAACAAGGACTCAGGAGGGCTAAACAGATGCTTGGTCAGTATGAGGCCATGGTCATTAATTCATGAGAACAACAACAAAGCGTAATACAATAAATTGAGTCTAGAAGCAGAGCACAGATCAAAACCATCTAACAGTCCACCAAAAGTCAATCTAGAGCAAGCTAGGGTAGCTCAAACCAGAGTTTAGATTATAAACCTAATAACTGGAATTGAGTAAAGTGCAATGAGAATTCATATAGAATGCCCAGCTCTCAACAAGAGCAGCAGAGCTGTCAGGTTCACTGGATGGTTGTCTATTCAGATTTGTCATGGTAGCATGGTATGTTAAAAAAATATTTGGTATGGCAGTGATGTGAATGTTAGTTTGACATGTACCACCTACATAAATGTTGTTGAAACCAAGTTCATCCCAGTTTGTCAACAATATTCCCTATTGGCAGTGGCCCCAGATCTCACAAATAAGAACAAAAGTGGAGATGAGTTTTTTTTAGATTGTTCCCTAGGTATATAAAAATGTATTAAACGAGAACTGTTTGTAAAGGTGTTCAGGACTGCTCTTATGGAGGGTTTCCAGTCACTTGGAAACCCCTCTGCTGACCTGGCTTGCCATATTCAAATTTGTGCGACTACTAGTGGAGTACAAACTTTAGGGCGCCCACCCACTGGCGATTTTTTTTTCTCTGCGTTTTGCGTTTTTTCTCAAGAGCAATTAGAATTGAATGTACTCCTGTCCACTGGCGTTTTTTTTTGCGTTGCGTTGCGATTTTTAACATAGGAACTGTCAGTTGCATATGTGTCCTTATTTTTCTCCTAATGCACCCATGAAAGTCAATGGAAATTAATGGAAAAGCCGCGAAAACGCCACGAAAATGCGGCAAAGAACGCCGCGGAAAACGCGGGAAAAACGCAGCGAAAACGCTGCGTTTTTCACGCACGAAAATCGCAAACGCCAGTGGGTGGGCGCCCTAATGCAGTAGTATTTGTAACATAGCCCCACAGAGGAGGAACCATTACTTTGAGGGGGTGGGGGAGGCATAGAGGGGCAATATTATTTTTAGGGGATACTTTTACTTTAGAGCGGGGCACAGAGGAGACACCAATACTTTGGTGGTAACATAGGGGCCACTAGTACGGTATTAGGTACAAAACGGGGCACTAATACCTTTTCAGGCACAAAGGGAGCATTTTTCTTTTACTGTGAGCATGTGCTCCATGCTTCACAATGCTGTCCAGTGTACTAATTGTGCAATGTATGGAGTCCTCGATCAGCCAATTGAGGGTGCATACTGTTGGCAAGATGCATGCACATCGCGCATTTGGAAGCCCAGATCCTGAATCTAAATGAGCGACTGACAACACTGAGATACATTGACAATATGGAAAGGAGTTTGCTGCTCACTGAGCAGGCACTCACTGGGGTAGATGCAGGGATAGATGGTAGATCGGGAAAGCAGGATGGGTTAGGCAGCTAGCTGGGTGACAGTTAGAAGGGGTAGCAGGAAGAGAGCCAGGAAAGCTAGTCCTGAACTGGCACACCCCAACAAGTTTTCAAAGTTGGGGATGCCATTGCAGGGTTAGCACTGCTGCAGCACGACATGCCCTGTGAACGCCAGGGAGATGACTGCTCCAGTAAGATGGGAAAGGGGAGTGCAGGGCAGACTAGACAGGTCCTTGTCATGGGGGACTCAATTATAAGGGGCACAGACAGGGTAATCTGAAACAAAGACCGGGATCGTCAAATGGTGTGTTGTCTTTTTGGTGCTTGCATTCGACACATCGCAGATCGAATTGACAGATTACTGGGTAGACCTGGTTAGGCTCCAGCAGTCATGGTGCACACTGGCACTAATGACAATGTCAGAGGTCAATGGAGAACCCTCAAAAATGATTTCAGGAACCTAGTATCTAAGCTTAAGGCAAGGACCTCCAAGGTAGTTTTCTTGGAAATACTACCTGTATTATGAGCCACGCAATAAAGGCAGTGGGAGATTAGGGAGGTAAACAAGTGGCTCCAGAGTTGGTGTAGGAAGGAGGGTTTCAGGTTCCTGGAGAACTAGGTGGACTTTGCTGGCGGTTACAGGCTCTATTGTAGGGACAGGCTGTTTCTCAATGGGGAGGGTGCAGCTGTGCTGGGAGAGAAGATGGCTTGAAGGAAGGGGGAGTGTTTAATCCATGGTCCACCTTTACACTATATAAACCCCCTCCTCCTGTAAGAAAGAGACAAGCCATATTACCAAATTAGGCATTATACCGCTCCCAATAACATTTAAGTGACTAAGTGGAATATTGGGCATGATCCATCTTATAATCGATTGAGCAAAAAGACCTATATGTGTCAATTAAGAAAATACTATCTATAAGAAATGTATTCTGTGTTTATTTTCTAAACCCATCTACAAGGGAATAAATATACTTCCTCATAAAGCATGTAACTAGCAGGGAAACGCGTCGAAGGTATATAGAAGGTATATATGAAGTTTGAATGTGAAATACAGATGATATACATGAAGTGAGACACGAAGTACAGAAACTGTCGTTTCGTGAGACAATAAGCTATATTAGTAGCACCCATGGGAGAATAGTAGTAGTTATCTATGAAAGATAAAATCTACTTCATCTTGAAAAAGAAAATCCACTATCCACATTCATGAAGAATTGATATAAGTGATGGAAGGTAGGTTACCCAATCGCTTAATAACCAGAAGTGGGATGTTGGAAAATAATTGATCTTGCTCCACTAATATAAATCAGGGTGATCTACTGATTGGAGTTTTTTCTCCTCATGCACAGAATGGGGAAATAACATTACCACATAGTCCTGGAGGGCTGCAAATGCTTCTTTGTTTGTTTGTTTTTAGAGATGAGCGAATATACTGGTTTCGAGTAATTACACGATCGAGCACCGCGATTATCGAGTACTTCCGTACTCGGGTGAAAAGATTCGGGGGGTGCCAGGGGGCAGGGGGAGGCATGGCGGAGCGGGGCTAGCAGCGGGGAACAGGGGCGAGCCCTCTCTCTCTCCCTCTCCCCCCGACTCCGCGCTGCAACCCCCCACTCACCCACGGTGCCCCCCAAATCTTTTTACCCGAGTACGGAAGTACTCGAAAATCGCGGCACTCGGGCGAAGAAGGGGCGTGGCCGAGTAGGTTCGCTCATCTCTATTTGTTTTTTGTTTGGTGTGCCCTATTTGTTGCGTTTTAATGAATTCCAATAAAATTTAGTTTTAATTATTTAATCTATACTGTGAAGGGCCTTACTACTTAAATAGATTTTTGCCTCTGTGATTAATTAAAAAACTTACTTAATGCTGAGGCTACGAGAAGATATAAGTGTAGGAGATGAACTCATGGAATCTCTGTGGATAGAAATACAGGGATGAAAAAATAGCAAAATCCTGATAAGGGTTTTCTATAGGCCACCAAAAATAACAGAAGAAACTGAAAACTTACTGCAATGAAGGAATTATTATGGGAGACTTGTGCAGGAGCTAACTAGAGGGAGGGCCACTCTGTACTTATTATTAACTAACAAACTGGACAGAATCACAGGGGTGCAGGTTGAGGGACACTTGTGAAAAAGTGACCACAATATAATTAATTTCAAGCTGTTATTCAATAGGAAGTCCTATCAGGAAACTACAAAAATAAAAACTTTAGCAGGACAAAATCTGATCAGCTCAGAATTACTCTTGGCAACAATAATTGGGACAATGTCCTCAAAAATATAAGTACAGGCAACAAATGGGAGAAGTTTAAAAACATCCTAATTACCTAATGTGAGCAGTTCATACCCTTTAAAATAAAAGAACTACAAGAAGAAGGAAAATCACCAGACCAATTTGATCAGCTTCTACAATGAAGTAAGTTCTAGGCTCGACCTGGAAGAGTCTGTTGATTTTGTATATCTGGGTTTTTCTAAAGCATTTGACATCGTGCTGCATAATAGGTTGATATATAAAATGAGAGAGCTTGGTTTGGGTGAAAATGTGTGTATCTGGGTAAAGAACTGTGGAGATAGAAAGCAGTAAGTGGTAATAAATGGTTTGTATTCTGATTGGGCCATCATTTCCAGTGGTTCAGTGCTAGGCCCCATTCTGTTCAATATTATTTATCAATGACCAGATATAAGGACAGCACAGTAAAATATCAATATTTGCAGATTATATGAAATTATACAAGCAAATTAATACAACGGAGGACAGTATACAGCTGCAAATGGACCAAGATAAACTGGGGGCTTGGGTAGAAAAATCACAAATGAATTTCAATATTGATAAATATAAGATTATGCACATGGGCAGGAGAAACAGATGTCACCAATATACACTAAATGGGTTACTGCTAAGAAAAAATAATATGGAAAAAGTTAACTGTAGACTTAACTGGAGAGATCAATATCAGTCAGCTGCTGCAAAAGCAAATAAAGTCTTGGGGTGCATTAAAGAGGTATAGGGGTGAGGGAAGAGAACATTATTCTTCCACTATACAGGGCACTTGTCAGTTCTCACATGGAGTACTGTGTATAGTTCTGGACACCAATGCTCAGGAAAGATGTTGCAGTGCTTGAAGGGGTTCAAAGAAGGGCAACTACATTAATAAACAGAATGGGAGGACTGGAATACCCAGAGAGGCTATCCAAATTGGGATCATTCACCTTGGAAAAAAAGATAGTTAAGGGGTGACCAAATAACTATGTATAAATACTAGGGTGTCTCATTTTGTAAGGCAAAAAATAAAATGTTACATTTTTGCTGACTTTGCTTACGCCATGAGTCTCAGTGATGTAAAAGATATATATGCCAAATTTCAAGAAGATTGGATAATATTTAGAGGTTGCACACTTTGATCAGTTTTGTAAAAGTAGGCAAAAAATAAGAATTTTTAATTTTTAATTCATTTTTTTAGGAAAACTAGAAATCACAAACTTAAAATAATACTAACACTAGACACTAAGATTAATAGGTAATATGATAGGCAAAACGTGTTATATTAATCAACTTTGAACAATGCAATCCCTTCTTTTGTTCACTTGGTGACAACTTTTCTGTGGTGCTCGACTACGCTCAACCAGAATTGTTTTTGTTGTTTGTCCCTGAGCTATTCGTTAAAATTTTTTATCAAAGCAATTCCTCTTTCTGCGGTATCATGGACCACCTTAAGAGCATTCACATGGCTTCTTAGAGAATCACTGCGGTAATCTGTCACATAGTGGATCCCAAACAATTCAAAGAACGTCTTTGTTTTATTAGTAACAAAATGGTTCAGGTCTTTTCCTTCAAAAACTAGGTTTTTACCCTCTAATCGTTTCATTTCCTTTTTCTTTGCAGGTTTGGTTTCTAAATTTTTAGTCATATTTTTCTTATCAGCCTGAGTAATACGTTCGTCCAAAAAAGCAAATCCTACGTTTGTTTCTGACAGACACCATAGGTGTCTCTTAGCAACTGTGAGAGCACTTTTTTTGACGCCTGCATCTGTAGCATATCCAAATCATTCTTTGGAGCCCATCCACTTACAATTGCCTCATGCCAAAAGCGAACATATATGAGGTTGCAAAATGTGCAACCTGTTGCATTCCTTTTAATTCTCGTTGAGGAACATTCAACTGTTTAGTGAAGAGGACAATTTTAAGTGCATAAATTGCCTTTGTCATCCACCTTGCTTGATGCAGAGCACTATTTTCACTCTTTGTTCTTCTAGAAAGCCTTGAAAGGGACTTTCTTCATCCAACATTGTTGTATATGACTTCTTATCAAGTGAAGCCCACAGACTTTGGAACTTATGAAAAATCTGGATGTCAGGACCACTTGATGGCATGACACAACACTCCTCAAAAACTCCTTTCAATATTAGATCATGGGTGTTATGACGGTAAGCCAACCACAACAATGTTCATCTAAATTCCCTTTCAATTCTGGTACATGTCCCATGGATCAGTCTTGTATTAGATGCTGTAGTATCAAAAGACATTCCGATGATATTGTCACGTAGCCCAAATCGGTCCACTTCCCGAATAAATGAGCCAGAAACAGCAGAAACGTGTTAAACCACGGAACCATAAAATCTACTGTAATCCTTTTTGAATTGAATAAATGCCAATGTCCGTTCTTTTGGCTTTAACCCGTTGATATTTTGCGGCTATTAGTCTACCACCTTGATATATCATCTGAGATTACCGATCTAGCAAATTCTCAGTTGGTTCTCCAACTGAACTTCTGGTAGGACCTAATTTCTTGGCGCCTTACTCCCCACACAAGGGAAGATATTCAGCGCACACACTTTGTTATACATTCTTTCAAGGGGTGCATCAAGGGACACAGCCACATATGTGTTTGTTTGTCTGTCCTTTAGCCTTCTAATTTTAGAAAATAAATATTAAAAGTTATATTTTAGGATTAAAACTGTGAAGGCATCCTCTAGTACATTTTGATTCCACTGCCTCAGTGAAGCATTAGTACAAAGCACTTCAATATTAGAAATTTCACTAGTTTGAAAAAAAAGTGATCAAAGTGTGCAACCCCTAAATATTATCCAATCTTCTTGAAATTTGGCATATATATTTTTTATATCACTGAGACTCAGGGTGTAAGCAAAGTCATATGAAAATCACATCTTTGAAAAAATGAAACACCCTAATAAATACATTAGGGGACAATACAAGGATCTCTCCCATGATCTGTTGATATCCAGGACTGTGATGGTAAGAAGAGGGCATCCTCTATGGTTGGAGGAAAGAATTTTTCATCACCAACACAGAAGGGGGTTCTTTACTGTAAGAGCAGTGAGACTGTGGAACTCTCTGCCTGAGGGCATGGTGATGGCAAAATCGATAGAGGAGTTTAAGAGCAACTAGACGTCTTTTTAGAGCACTATGATATTATCGATATAGACATTAAATAACCAGTGGGGTTATTGATCCATCTCTTGGAGTCAGGTAGGAACTTTCAAACGTTGATCCAGGGATTATTCCGACTGCCATTATGGAGTCAGGAAGAAATTTTTCCCCAAATGGGCTAAATTGGCTTCTGCCTCATTGTTTTTTTTTGCCTTCTCTGAATCAACAAGGGGGTGGAAACAGGCTGAACTAGATGGACATTGTCTTCTTTCAGCCTACCATACTATGTTACACTAAGAGGGGCATAGGCAGTATAGGCAGGACGGGGAGAGTGTACAACAACAAGCTGTGGCTTTAAGAAATCTTTATGGTGTTCTGGGCCTGGATAAAGAAAATTGAATGAAAGATTAAATGAACAACTCCAGTCAGAGAAGATGTTACCTATGACCACTAGAGGTAACTGCACTCTACTAGCTATCAATATGTAGAACTGGTATCTGATAATAATATGGGGACTGCATTATTTAGATGTACTTTACAGCTAAACCACTGTACCACAGTGTTATAAAAGCTGTATCATAGATATATAGATACATTTTGCACATCACAAGTCAAAAGTGGTCAGTTTATTCAAAAAATTTAAGACTTCAGTAAATTTTACATTAAATCTTCTAAAAAAATACAGAGGACTGAATTTCGAAAATATGTTAATATTAGAGATGAGCGAGCACGCTTGGATAAGGCAGTTACTTGAGCAAGCATCACTCTTCTTGAGTAACTGCATTCTCGTCCGAGCAGGCCCCCCGCCGCCTCCCCCCCCCCCCCGAGCCTGCTCGGACAAGAATGCAGTTACTCGAGAAGAGCGATGCTCGCTCGATTAACTGTCTTATCTCAGCATGCTCGCTCATCTCTAGTTAATGTCACTGGTTTATCACACCTCATTGCAAAAGCAAACACTTAAAGATGAATAAACTATGCTAGTTATTAAAGGGGTTGTCCCGCGGCAGCAAGTGGGTCTATACACTTCTGTATGGCCATATTAATGCACTTTGTAATGTACATTGTGCATTAATTATGAGCCATACGGAAGTTATAAGAAGTTTTTCACTTACCTGTTCCGTTGCTAGTGTCCTCGTTTCCATGGAGCCCGTCTAATTTTCGGCGTCTAATGGCCAAATTAGACGCGCTTACGCAGTCCGGGTCTTCTTCTTTTCTCAATGGGGCCGCTCGTGCAGGATGCCGCCTCCGTGTAGCTCCGCCCTGTCACGTGCCGATTCCAGCCAATCAGGAGGCTGGAATCGGCAATGGACCGCACAGAAGCCCTGCGGTCCACTGAGGGAGAAGATGCCGGCGGCCATCTTCAGCCGGTAAGTAAGAAGTCACCGGAGCGCGGGGATTCAGGTAAGCGCTGTCCGGTGTTCTTTTTTAACCCCTGCATCGGGGTTGTCTCGCGCCGAACGGGGGGGGGGGGTTGAAAAAAAAAAAAACGTTTCGGCGCGGGACAACCCCTTTAAAGGGAATCTATCATCCACTTTTAGCCTTATAACCTCAGCTTTTGTCCTGAAAGGTGACCCTTGGAGTCTGCGGATGTAGGTTTTATACTCACTTACCCCGTCATTCTCCCAGTGTCAGTGCTGGAAGTCGTCGCTGAATGAATTGACCGGTGCTGCTAAGTAGTCCGCCTATTAAATATTAGAACGGGTGTTATGGGAGAGGTAAGCATAAAACTTACATCGCTGGACTCCACGGGTCACCTATTTGCAGCCCATAAGTTTAGCTTATAGGGCTAGAAGTAGGTGACAGATTCCCTTTAAATATTTTCAAAACCTTCACCAGAGTCCTTCTAGACATTAAAAAGATTCAAGTGATGATGCTGAGGATGATGATCATGTTATAATCCCTCCATTATGAAAGAGATTAATTTATAATATACGTAACTCTGGATGGTGTGACTGAAGTGGGTAAATAGTTTCATTGAACATTGCATTTAAAAGAGGTAATGCAGATGTTTTCTCCAGAATATTAATGTTCACTGAGCAAGCTGCATGAAAAAAATTCTCCCGTCATGCTCTGTCTGAGAAAGTGAATGGTCTTCCTATAAGTTATAAATTATTATAACCTTTAGCTCTTTTGGGGGAATTTGTTCTGCTTTTCAAGCATCTGGTATAAAAATTTGGTGGAAAAAGGAAAAGCCCGCGCTCTTAGGGACCTGAACCTGTGGGGGCTCTCTTGTAGTGTCGGTAAAGCCGACGAGGATGTGGAGGTGCTGGTGAGACCCCTTTACAGGGGTGCTCGCCAGACACCGGGTGAGTCTAATTGATTCATTTTTTACGCATTTTAATTCACTTTTAGTGATTACTCTAAAGACCTAATAATTACAAGCCGACACAGGTAGCGCCTCCCTGACGTGTGTTTTTTGTATTTTCAAGCATCTGGGACATATTACCGAAATGTGTCGCTTTAAAGTTCTAAAACTAAAGGTGGTAATATGAATGATACTAAGCTTTATGCCATCACCAAATCAGAATATAATAGAATGCTATGAATTAATATATACTATATGTCTATAATTCGCTTATGCCTTTATTTAGGCATCTTACATTGGTGCATGTATATGAAGGTGTGGCTTTAATCGTGAGCCCCACATTTATCATAGGTTATGTACTATTTTCTAAAATTTTAAGTCAATGTCCAACTTTTACCATCAAGTTGTTTTTTTTTGGAATCAACATTCTCTCATCATAAAAAAAAAAAATATATATATATACACACACACACATACATATATATATATATATATATATATATATATATATATATATATATATATACACACACACACACATACATATATATATATATATATAAAATTTAGTATCACCATAGTCATGCTGACCAATACGCAGGGATAATAAAAAAAGAAAAACTGAAAAATTCCACGGTCTTCCAAAAAAAGGACTCACATTTACATTCTTTTAGAGTTTGTCATCTATTAATGAGGCTAAAATTAAACACATCATATGTTCAATTTAAAAGATAATGAAGATATAGCCACCCAGTTTTTCATTCCTTGCATGCTCTCATTTTGATGTCCCCTTAGTGGGACAGGGTCTCCTCTATATACCAATTTCACTGCTACACTTAGTTATATTTTCACGCACCATAAAGCACTATTGGCCTTTTTGGCCTCCTAGAGGCGCTGTCCGCACCATTACTCTCTCATTTAAAAGATAACATTATGGTTACCTACAACCTCCTAGAGGAAGTCAGGGACTAATGCAGATGGTCAATCATAGTTGAAAAATACCTTTCATTTTATTCAAAAGTGCAATATAGGTACGTAGCAGATCTCTGAACAGCATATAGCAAAGGAAAAAATTGCAAATATGAAAGTCACTAAAGCTTTTGTTTGCATTACCGTTTCTGTTATGCGATTGTGTTCTGCTAAAATGGGGAAAAAATCATATCTAAGATGTGCTCTAACTCATTCATGTCTATAGCACTATAAAGTCATTTAAGGCTGACAATCCATAATCCAAAAGTTTGTAGGAAAAGACGTAACCAAAAAAGAAATGGAATGTCATCTAAGCCCTCTTTTGTACTGTTATGCCGTGATTAAAACTTGAAGGTTTTCACAAAACAGACATTCTCTTTCAATGCGAGATGCATAGAGGTTATTATCCATCAGATAGCTTCTCTTCAACTCATTGTTCTGATTCCGGGATAGCTGATTAAATACCAGTGTATTTATATTTCAAAGACACAGAGGGCAGTAGTAGAGGAAGGGAATCTTTCCAGTAAAGCTTACATAATGAATTTATTATAAGCTAGTCTCCACAACTCTGCAGCTGCACAAAATGAAAGCCTTTTCCAATGAAGATTTGGTAACCTAGGATTTCAAAGATAGAAGGTCTTAAAAATGCTTTTCCGTAAATTGGTTTCCGACACTTCTGTCCTATATCTTGGAGCTTATGATAAACCTTTGCAAAACGCATGGCTTCAAAAGATGTATTTTACTGAAATTATAAAAGGAATATTTTACAGTCAACCTTATTAGAATTCAACCCATTCTTTGAGAATGTCTGAAAATCCATTGCTTTAGTAATTGCAAACAATACCACAAAGTGTTGAGCTACTTTGATCTATGCAAAGAAAGGGCAAAGGATTGAGTATGCAAATCCCCTTGGCTACTGCTTAACCTAAACCTTCTCTACACATGTATAGGGAGAATCTTTTGATATTCCTTATATGGTCAATTTAATTATCCAATTATTAGGTTACAAACTAAAATAATGTTGTTTTTTTTAATACTAAGAAATATGGAATTATTTTGCAACAAATGTATTATTGTCATTAATGGCAATAGCTGTTTAATTTACTATAACACAGCTTTCCCATTCCAGGCTTTGAACTTCTACAGAGATTGATGTTATCACTTCGGTCCCTTATCTCTCTTGTCGCTTTGTATGGGCTCCATTTTCTGAATTTATAGCACCTTTTCCAGTTTTTATGTCACAATCTCACCTCTGTACTTCCTCTTAGTAATGTACAGCAGGCTCTATGATTCTCTTCAGAGCTCATGTTTTTCAGTATGTACTCAATAAAGGCTTATTACTTCACCAGTAATGAATGCTTCCTGCAGATCGCTGGCTTTCCAACTTTTGTCTTTCACTTGGACTTTGATTAATTGATTAAACCATCTCCACCTCGGGATTGCAAAATGGGCAATTCATGAAATTTAATGTAATTGTTAAAATTGATCAAGTTAATTATGAGATCGTTTCAATAACCTCTAGGATTGAATGGGATTTTACAATTTCCACTGTCCTACAAAAATGTAATTAGAGTATAGGTTCATATTTATAGCAGGCTGCAATCATTTGGTGAACTTTAGATGTAGAATGTTGTACATTAGCCTGCTTATCTCACTGGTCTGCTGGGAAAGCATGGCAAAGCCTAAATTATCAACATCACTGAAGGTTATAATGGCAACATTCCCGTTAAGACTCATGCAAATGCTTGTATCAAAACTTTGCACTGGAATCATATATTTAGAGTCTACTACTGGACTGAATTCTATCCATTGAAATTGGAATGCATTTTCCAAGACAAGATAGAGGAATTTTCTCACGTAGCAAAACAGTATCTGACCCCTCATTGGCAGAAATGAAAAGGGTTGTATCAACAAGACAAATCACAACAGGTCTGATATCTCAAACCCTGGCAATCAGCAGCTTAGCTTTACAGAAAATTTCCCCAAGCAGGGAAAGTGTAGCATTAGATGGTAGGCAATCATAAGTATGGTGTGTTGACTTGCCAGGGCCAATGGAGCAGGGAATGAACCATGAACCTTACGTCTTGCTCAATGTCATAAACTCTTTGTCTCCTGTCAACAGCACTTGACTTTTTGTGGATGCCACATGGTTGTCTACAATGAGTCAACAATACTGCCCACAGAAAAAGTTAAGAGGATCTGACAGGAGTGGCATGGTACTTTTCTAGAGTTGCTCTTAATTTTTTTCTAGGGATTGGCATGGATCCCAAAAGCAGTGATATGCCATCAATGTTTGTGATGAAACAACCACTTTAAATATGTGCCGTTTTGATCCATAAGTCAGGACAGCTTATGAAAACACAAATTGGTTCAGAATCAAGAAAGCTGTACAGCAAGGCTGCATGCTATCACTAGTCCTTTTCAAACTGTATGCAGATATGTTCATGAGGCGATGCAATTTGGACGAATTACAAATCAGAGTCAAAATCGGTGGCAGAAATGTCAACAACCTCCGATATGCAGATGACACCACCCTTCTCGCGGAAAATAAAAGGGACCTGGAATACCTTATTCAACAAGTGCAAAAGTAAAGTTAACGCATGGGACTGTATCTCAACAGCAAGAAAACGAAAGTCATGACCACGGTAGGCAACGGTACAGTGAACATAAAAATTAACAATGTCGAGGCGGTCCAAGATTTCATTTTGCTTTGATCGAAAATCGATTGCAATGGGCAATCTGGACCTGAGATCAAGAGACGGATTACACTTGGTAGGAATGCAATGCAAGGAATGGAAAAGATTTGGAAAAGCAAGGATATTAGCATTGTAACAAATACCAGACCACTAAATGCAATCGTATTACCCATAAAGAAGTATAGTTGTGAAAGTTGGATGTTCAGGAAAACAGACAGAAGAAAAATTGACACATTCGAACTATGGTGCTAGAGGAGAATGTTACAGATACCTTGGACTGTCATGGCAACAAACAGGGCAGTGTTAAGTTGCATCAAAATATCACTATATGGCAAAAGCATCAAACAATGGCTCTGTTTTTTTGGCCATGTGATGAAAACAGTATTGATGCTTGGCAAAGTCAGTGGAAAAAGAAGAACAGGACAACAAAGAACAAGATGGCTTGATTAAGGCCACCACAAACATGTCAATTGCAGAACTGAAAGAAGCAGTGAAAGACAGAAAGGCGTGGAGAAAGTCGATCCATAAAATGACTTAAGGTCGGGTGCAACTGAACAAATAATCATCATATGGGGATTAAAACAGAGCAATACATCAACAAGGTCATATTGCTGTGAATGACATATCCCACTGAAATACAGTACTCCAAGAAGAATGTATCATCAGCTACAGGAACTACTGTACTTGTAAAATAAGTAGAAACCACTCTTCTTGTATTCTCGTGGTTCTGACATAACCTAGAAGTATGTTTTAGATAATTTTCTTGCTATAATATGAACACCTGACCAACTAGGCATACACCAGAGGGTATTGCAGGGCTTATCAAAATGTTGTGGTAGCCCTTTTAGCCCAGTGTTCCAGTCACCCTGTGCAAGTTGCCAACTCTGGATCCAGCAAAAGAGCTCCAGACCATCACGCTTCTTCCTAACATGTTTGCCAGTTGGTGTCACACCTACTCAACAATGTACAAAAACCCTGTATGATGTACCAAATATGTTAAATTTTGATTCATCAGTCCATAAAACCTTTACTAGTCCACTGGATGTGCTGCTTAGCCCAGGTAAGTCTTTTTTATTTTGAAATTTTATTATTTGCTTTCTTAGGCCACTCTCTCACACAGCGTTGGCAAAACACTGCAATTTTACCTCTGTTTTCGAACGTAAGTGTTACATGTGCTGCTGGGATCAGTAGTTCTAAGCTTCCTAGCAGCACAGACCTCACAGGGTTAATTGATTGAGCTGGGTGGGTGTGGTTCTTCCTGCTAGCCAATCTCCTGGGTCTGTGCTCACATATAAATCCAGCTCCTGGTCAGTCTCTGTATGGACCCTTGGGTGAGCAATCATGAATCCTTGTCTGTTGAATTTTGCTGTGTGACCTGCTATCTGTGTTTTGTTGCAGCTTGCTGTGTAATCTGTGCCTTGAGGTTCATGTCCGTTTGTACGTTTATTTTGTGTCAGTTTGGTCTGCTGAGTTTGTTTGCTATGTCTGCGCTAGGTTGGCCCCTAGGGCTCTCTAGTAGATGTGTCTTGCTAGTGTAGGGACTGCAAGATATGAGGGGCCTTGCCGGGGCTTGCAGCTTAAGTTCATTGGCCAATGTACGAACTAACACCTCGCATTTATATTCAGCTTATCATCTGCTATTAGTGTTTGCATTGTGGCTGCTGTATGCTGTGTATTCTGGCTCTGTGTGTCCTGTTGTTCTGTCACTGTCATGTGGCATGTGAATGCATCCTGTTCTGGTGGGTGGCTCCTAGGATCAGCTAGGGCCCCGATCTGAAGACCGCTGGGCTACCCTTATTGGGGCAATGTCTCCGCTTAGGTAGGACCTTGCCATCCTCCCGTGTACAACAGGGTCAGTTTGCCAGAAACCTATGCACGTACCCAGTCCCCTTTGTTCACGATCGTGTGGGCCCCGTGCTTTGTTTGCCCACACGATCGGAACAGTAAGTTACTCTGTCCGGCAGCATTTTTTAGCGGTCTGCAAACTTTATTGAGTAGCTCAAAGTCCAGATCTCAATCCCATTGAACATCCTCAGCATGAACTAGAACTGAACCCATGTGTGCCCAACACACACATCATCTCCCGCATCTCTATCTGAAGCTCTCCTCGAGGAATTCAGAATTTGCTGGAAAACATGCCTAGGAGGGTTACTGCAGTCATTGAGCCCAAAGCCAGCTCAATATCATATTGAAAAATCAAATTTCATAATCTTCTCTATGTGTCCAAATACTTTTTTACATAGTGTATAGCAACCGCTATTAGTTTGCAGATGTTGTTTAATGTCCTCTCATCTTAAGAAAATACTTTTTAAAAATACTGGTTTCTCTTGCAATAGCTTATGAACTCAATAAGCACTTAGGGATCTTCCTTTCAGTTGTGAATTGACAGCTGATAGCTTTAAGGCTATATCCACATGGGACAGAGGACATTCCATAGTAGATCCACAGCAGAAAATCCACATAAAAACCCACAACACTTGGTTCAGATTTTAATGGAAAATTTAACTTAGATTTTGGTGTGGAATACAGAATCCCTCATTAGAAGAGGTTGAGTTTGCACCAAAAATCTAGTGCTACAATTTACATGCTATGGATTTAAAATCCGCTTTGTATGCAAATTTCCACACAAGTTTTTAGAGGATTTTTTCCCCTTTTGTGTGGAAGAGATCTTGAAAATATTATCCACTTGGCTATTACTATAAATACAGTGGAAATTCCATGGCAAAACTGCCCCGAAGTGAACATAGTCTTAGGGTAAGCTCCATATATGAGGAAGCTAAGAGCATATGTTTGTTGGCACTTTATTGCAAAATAAGAAGCCAATAATCAAGAAAACGTATTTTCATGTAAACCTGTCAGAGTCCTACTCTAGATTAATATGTATAGATGTTTATTAAAAGTTGTACAGACTACATAAGGTTAGTGCCTCATTGTGATCCCTTAACAATCTATGTCCCTACATCAAAACAACCTGTTTTTATGGCCAATGGCTTCAGTTACCACACAGAGTTTACCATAACTTATTGTAGTTATGCGTAACTTACCATAATATTTTTATGAATGAATCCCTGTCTGTAACGTGCTGGTTTTAGATGTGGATATTCCTCTGTACTTGTGACTTTAATGTTCCAAACCTTTTTCCAAGCATCATAAAGTTGGATATGTACTGGATAGACACCTGAGTGATGGGGAGCCACCGCATAGCCCATGTCTGTTGGAATGCCATGTTCCTGTAATATATTTATTTAGAATGAGATAAAGTTGACTCTGAGTTGCAAAACAAAAACAGCATTTTTATGATTTGTAAACAATATAGACAACTAAACAAAATCTTTTTTTTTTTTTTTTTTCAAAGTCTACTATAATGGGAAAAAAATGGCTGGAATTTTCTTCTGCCACCATGTTAAAACCTGAATGATTTTTTTTTTTTGAGAAATCTTATAAATCAAATCATGGTTAGAAAAATAATTGAGAAATTGTGGTTTTTAGTACACATTTCCCTACTGTTCAAAACTATATTATTTGAGAACTAGATTTGAAACACTTAATCAGATGGAAGAAGCTTTCTCTCGGTGTCACCTATAGGCCATTTTGAGTTAATATCCCACTCATAACAGAATTGGTAATGTACTAGTAGATAGGTCTCCAAAGCAAATTGAGGATTATTATAACCTGTTGGTTAATAAAATTACTCAAATGACAATAAATGAAGATATTATAATAACAGGTGACTTCATCATGCTTGATGTTGATTGCAATATCCCGAGTGCACTAACAAGAAAGAGCAGAAATTCGATGGAGGCACTTAGAATAGCATCTTTAAAACAGCTTATTAAGACATCAACCAGAGGAGATAGCATTCTATATTTAGTATTCACAAATGTGGATCTTTGAATAAGGAGGAGGACAAGTTGGGTTCCAGTGATCACCAATATTTATGGTTTGACAAACAACAGACTTTGAGCAATCCTTTATGACAACCAAAATATTAGATTTTAGAAAGACTAATGTCAAGGATATTGGTGAGTTCTTAAGAACGGGTTAGACTAAGGCTGAATGCACACGGCCAGGTCGGATTCCGAATGCGGGATTCCGTAGTGGAATCAGACCTGTTGCCCGGGTGATGTCCACTGCGGACCCCTGCATAACTGTCTGCAGTGTTCTTCATCTGTAATGCATATGTGCCGGCTGGCACGCATGTGCAGTACAGATGATGTTATGCCATTGCTAGGCGATGCTGCCAATACTGTGGCCCATCTGCAGTGATAGCAGCAAGCAGGTCACGGATCGGATGGCTTCCATTGAATTCAATGGAAGCTGTCTGCATGGAATCCTCCTTAGACCCTGCTGAGATTTTCCCTCTGTGAGCGGAAAATCACAATCGATTTCTGCTCATGTGCAGGGAAAAGTGATTTTCTATAGTATGCTATGGGCAGTATTTGCTGCAGAATCTGGAGTTGGATGCCCGCTCTGGATTCCACTATGGAAATACGCCCGTGTGATTTAGGCCTAAAGCAACATTAGTATTTGAGCATTTGACAATTAAAAATGGTAATTTTAAAGGCAACTAAACTTTGTGTCAAGGAAACTAACAAACGTAAAAGGGAAAAACACTCACTGTGGTTTACTAGAGAAGTTAGTAATAGTAACACAGTAACAAGAAAAGACGTCTGCCTAAAAGAGGTTTAAAGAAACTGGAAGTACAACTGACAGAGTTGTATAAAATTAGACAGAAAGAGGCAAAACATATTATTAATGCTGCTAAAGCACAAGGAAGAAATGGCCAAATCCATTAAGGAGCAGGATAAAACGTTTCTCAGGTATATTAATGAGATTAAGAAGAAAAGCTATGGAATTACAAAGATTAAAGATGGGGAAATAACTATAGTAATGGAGGTAAGGCTTTTGCTGATTATATGCTCAGATACTTTTGTTCAGTCTTTTCAGAAGCTGGTTTGCAGAATAATAATATGTTTATTGCTGGTAGTACATCTAGTTGTAAGGGCTCAGATCGAGTGTTTTTGGAGGCTGATGTTGTAAGTTAACAAAGTTGAATAAGGTGTTGGGTCCAGATGGCATCCATCCCAGAGTCCTTAAAGAACTCCAATCTGTGATTGCTGCACCTCTAATTGATTTGTTTAACCAGTCCCTTATAACAGGTGATGTTCCTAATGATTGGAGTATGGCCAATGTTGTACCTATCCATAAGAAGGCCTTCACAGTTTAGACATAAATAAAATCAATTCCTTTTATTAGATAACTTTAAAAACACAGTAGACAGAAATAGGGCACTACAAATAACCCTCTCGATTGTCAGAGGTATATAAATCTAAATCAAAGACAAGTGACTAGGGCTACTTAATTGGTTATCACGTGCCCTTCTTTTTTTTGCATAAGAGGCACCATATGAGATATGTTTCTAAAGTGGGCCGATGTCGTGGCTGTCGCTATGTCATAGAGCTCGGGTCAAGGTAAAATCAAATTTGTATCTTACGCATCTCTTCCCGTATTTTTGTTATAACATGGAAGGTTTGTAGATACGGAGGGTATGAGCACTTTATCTTGGCAAAGTATAATTCTTAGTCCAAGTGGAGTTCAGGTGTGTTGGGGCGCATAGTCTCTTCCTATCATATAATGTAGTGTCAGACAGTCTCATTGGTAATAGTAAGGACCCAATTCCTTTCCAATGACTGTTAGGTGGCTGCATGGACATACATTAATTTGTATTTATTGTTCTTTTTGTAATCTCGATTAGAGCATTCATAGGCTCAGATCGTAATACTTTTCAATCTCTTTCAATCTCGACGCGTTTCTCCGCTAGTTTAAGCGGCTCATCAGGAGATTAATTGAATATGCTGTAATTGTAGTTACAATTTGATATCCTTTTCCAGAGTAATATTTGCTCGGTTAGAGCTGATGCGTTACTCTGTCAGAGGTAAAATAGGCAGTAATGGTAATTCTCATTCCTATATAGGATTTTTGTATTTTCAGTAGAGAGCAACCTTTATAATTCAGGTGGTCTCACTATATAGGGCAGATCTATAGTCTATATATTTTTCAGAGACTGTAGTCTATATTAAAGTACAGACTCTCTGTATAGTATAGATCTGCTGATTTTTGAGGGAGATAGCAGTCTGTAATAGACAGATAGCTTCTCTTTGTGTTTTAAATCTAGTAGATATAGCAATATGCAATCAGCCACAGGTTTATGTACGGATTGCAGGCATAGACTGGGATTCCCAGAGTCAGATAAAAGTCTGGATTGCAAAGGTTAGTACAGGGCTGATTGTAGTTGCTTTCTTGCTAACACTGCCTATTGCTGTAAAGCATTTTTCTGATCTAGAGTAGGAGCAGTAGCGCCTCTGGCCTGGATGGTAGGTCAGGGCTATCTGTAGAAGAAGGGTAGTAGAGAAGATGCCAGAAACTAAAGGCCAATTAGTTTGACATTTGTAGTAGCCGCGTTTATGCGTTGGCTGAAAATCATTACCATCTGACACATTTCTTTCCAGATGACCGATTTTTAGCTGTGAAAATAATCACGGCCAGAAAAAACAGGACATACGCAACCGAAATCGGCAACCGAATTTAGGTGCTGCCACAAAAGATAGGTTTTGCCCTATCTTTCAACGGATATATGCTGGCGGCTACCATAAACTCCTATGGAAGCTGCAAAAAAAGCGAGGGGGAGGCAGTTAACTGTGTCCAACGCTGAGAAAAGATTACAGGTGCCTCTTTTTAGGTATTCCAAGGATTTATGATGACCGAGGGATTTCCGTGCTGCAGCATGTTTTTTGCTAACAGGTCACACCTGGCTGCGTGAATGGATGAGTAATGGCTAATTAAGATTGGGACTTGATCATGGCTTTTCGCCATTCATGTGAGTTTACGGTGCGTGCGGGCGACCGTAAAATTACATACGCTCGTGTGAAGGAGGCCTTAATCGGATGCCTTCTAAAATAGTAGAACTTATAAGATAGACTTTTAAATCATTTGGTCAAGTCTTCTGTTCTTTTGCACTTTGGCATGTATAGAAATAACTTCAATTGTATGTGGATTTGCTCAAATTAGCTATATATTATTTGCAGCCCTTGCATTTTCACCAAGCAGAGAGCTATCAACATTTGGAGGCAAATTGATATATAAAATATTCAGTGAATTCAGTAAATTTGCAAAGTGGTACAATCACAGCCAAAATCCTATTTTTATGCACTTCTTCTTAAAACATGCCAAATATTCAAATGAAGGATTCTCCTGGGCTTGTAGTAACTTCCAATTTCAACTTACAGTAATATAATTTTAGTCCTTCTGACTAAAGTAAGTATATTCAAGCATGCCTGGAATAAGGAAAGAAAGAAAGAAAGAGAAAAGAAAGAAAAGAAAGAAAGGAAAGGAAAGGAAAGAAAGAAAGAAAAGAAGAGCAGACTAGTGTAAATAGACCATGCGGTCATTTTTGCCACCACTTTTCTATGCTTCTACATCAACTTTAAAACAAAAACTGACTTGCTGCACAGGGGCTAGCTGGCAAATTTTAGCAAGTGCACAAAACTGGCCCATGGGTGCCGACCAAGCCGTAGTCTGTTTACATCCATATGCCATATTGATAAGGCATTGAGGCAACTGTGCATTAAATAGTTAAAAGACAACAGTTGTCAAGTTCTGATCCTACTTGCATGTCAAATCCCATACAGTTGACTTTTTTATGTGTTGCCGCTTTGAAAGGCCCATAACCTTTTTACTTTCTGGTTGACAAAGCTCTATGAGGGCTTGTTTTTTGGTGGGACGAGCTGCGTATTTTATGAGCACTATTTCTGGAACACAAGATTTTATAATTAGTTTTTATTCTATTTTATGGAAGCAAGGAGAGCAAAAACAGCAATTCTGATGGTTTTATGTCTTAGAGAGACTGGACAGCACAGCCCATCAAGTTGTGCAAAAATCTGGAATTAGGTTATGTCCAAATGTAGAAGACTTTCTCTAGTGGAAAAAAACGCTGCAAATTCTGCGGCAGATCTGCATAAAAATCCATTTGTTACATGCAGATTTTGGTGCAAATGTTGATATAGATTTCACACCCTTATTTAACGGCATGATATTGGCAGCATCAAATTACATGCTGGCGATTTAAAATCCACAGCACAGGTCAATTCAAGCTGTACATTTCTCTGCAGCATGTGGATGAAATTTCTTTAAATCCCATTGAAATGCTGCAGATTTTCCACAGCCAATTCTGCTGTAGAATATGAGCAACATTTCAACAGCACGGGAACCTAATGGATCTAAAAAATTACAAGAATCAGCATGCCATGGATAGATGAAAACTCTGAAGGGTTAATGCATTAGCAGAATACTGAAAAAATCATACTACTTGAAGCTTCTGGGCCCCAATGCAAAATCTGTAACAGGGCCCCCCCAACTATAATGCTTTATTTGTAGTACTGGGCTCCCTATATTGAGAAGAGAGGCCCTATGGGCCCACTAAGACTCCTGGGTGCGGGTGCAACCGCGTCTCCTGCATCACCTATATTTATGCCCCTGCTGGGTATCATTTGTATAAATGATCCCATCAGCAAAGTTGAAAAAAAAAAACATCTTAAAAAGTGGAAAATGATCTGCCCAAATGCAGTCAGTCTTGCTATACACTTCTACTTTCAGCTGATCACAGTCAAAATTTTACATTCTGCTGGAATACACTCTAGGGAGACTATAATGTTTCATCATCCATTAATCGCATTTTTTTAAATGAACGTCAGTCACCTAAAATTTGTTAAAGTCTTATATATATGGACAGGTTTTGAGGTGCCAGTAACCAGAAGAATGGGGAATAAATTGCCAATCATAATTAGTAAATTCCAAGAAATATTAGGTAGCTTTAAGACCCCGCTGAGGCCAATTGAATAACGGAAACAGTTTCTCAGGATGAATCCATAGGCCTTGGACAAAAGTTATATAATTAATGAAGAGCAGACAAGTTTTTTTTTCTAAAAGGCAATTTTCTAGTTTAGCATATAGTTGGTTATCTCAGAGTTGCTGCTGGACAGTAGGAACATGTTCACAAGGAGAGCTGAGGTCTTGAGAGAATGCAACATGTCATCCAAGTACAATTAAAAAACTGAAGGTTGGACATCACTGGGTCATTCTGTTACCGAAAAGGAGAGGTCAGGTCGGAGCTTTAGCAGTTACTAGGAAAATTATCTAAGTGACCTTTTCTCTATATGAACAAACTTTTTGAGCTAGAACTTCAAAATGGATTGTGTACTAGTTGGGGAACCTATCATCATAGCATGGGTGTACATGCAGATGAAGACCTGGAAAAGGCCTGAGTGTCTGGAAAAGGTTGCAGAGGTGAAGGTATTTGGACTAGCAGCAGTGCAGCTGCAGGAACAGAGAAAGGAAACAAGGTTTCTAAATGAGCTGTGATGGTTTGAAGGATTTTGAAACTCTGGTCCTGGCAGGTATGTTGCTATATTAATGCAGTAGCCATCTATTAGATATCTAGCATAGGGTAATCACTCAGCAGAATCCATCACCTGACCAAACTGTAATGAGGCCAACAGAAGTAGTGGACCAACTCATTAATGTATTTGGCTAAAGGCTAAACCAGGGAGTAGAGTCTAAATGATTGAGTGTCCTTCTCCAAATATTGTGGTAAAAGTCTTTAGAAGGCTGGGGCACATTGGCATCGGCTGAGGCTGGAGTGTCTAGAGTCCCTTTAAGTGGCCGGAAGTTGGTACATGCAGACAACCAATAAACAGAGCAGTAAGATGCAAGAACAAACTTTCAGCCAGTGTTGTACGTTTCTGTGGGTTAGTAGGAGCAGTGTAAGGCCTCAGTCACACGGGCGCATCGGCACCCGTACACCGGCACCGATGCGCCCGTGTGACTGACACCAGCAGACGGACGTACCTGCAGATGGCCGTCTCTCTGCAGCGCTGCAGGAAAGAACATGTGACCGGCTTCATTGCCGGTCATGTGTTCTTTCTTCCGGCGCTACAGAAAGACGTCCGTCTGCAGGTATGTCTGTCTCCTTCCTGCAGTCACACGGGCGCATCGGCGCCGGTGTACGGGTGTCGATGCGCCCGTGTGACTGAGGCCTAAAACTTATCTTTTGAAAACATATTTTATTTGTAGATCCATGGGTGCCAAGTTCTCTCCATTACTTGCAAATATTTACATGGCATGATGGGGGACTGATCTGGTACATCCACTATAAAGATGACCTCATATTATGAGGCTATGATTTGGCTGTGATTTTTTGACCAACATGAGCAATTATGAGCTAAACGTAAAATTTAGTTCTCGTTAGAGATTGATGATAGGTATTATTCTGTGTTGAGATAAAGCTGCAAGATTTTGCATTCAGAGTTGAGGGCCGGATTCTCTTATACAATTGTTGCAATCAGTAACTTATTGAAGTATTTACTCTGCAAACATGGTGAGCAGGCAAATTATGCTTATTGTACATAATACTGTTCTTATTTATTACGGTTGGAAGTTTTTTGTTGCAAAGCTACAAATCCACTGATTTTCTTGCAACAGTTTTAACATTTCAATCCCATTTTAAAAAATAAAATGGTTTACTGTATTGAACAGGCAAGGTAAATCTCTAATTTACAGAACAGCCCTCCATTCTGGCTTATTGATGGGGATCCCAAGTAGTGGACCTGCCTCTATTATATCCATATATCCCAATAGGACTTATGGATGGCTCCTTCACACAAACGTATTTGCACATGTTTCTGCAAAATGTGCATAGAATAGAACCCATTGATTTTGTTCACAAATACATTTTTTGTGCTTGCATTTTGCGAACCCAAAAAGAACGCAGCATGCCCTACTTTTGTGCGCTATATACTAGGAGCTGTGCACAATTAGGCCTTAGTCAGACGGGCGTTTTTTTGCACGATTTGCGCATGCGCATGCGTCCGGCGATTTTTTAAAACCATTGCTTTGCAATGGTATCGGACACATGAGCGCTTTTTATGCGCTCGTCCGATAAATTATAGAACAGAAATCTCAGATCGCACCTATCTGCGATCTGCGATTCCTGTTCTCTTCTCTATATGCGCTCAATGGGGCCGGCGGCAGCAGCGCCGACCCCATTGAGAACATATAGAAGACAAATCATTCTTCTCTGCTACAGCTGTAACAGCTGTGGCAGAGAAGAACGATGTTTGCGCTGAGCCAATCAGGGGGCAGGTCTGACTCACACCCCCTTCACACCCACTGCAGGCCGGCCGAGGGGAACTCCGACTGCCGGGAGCAGGTGAGTATGTATATTTTTTTTTATTTTAACACTTTTCTGGATGAATTGCAGGGAAGGGCTTGTATATTTAAGCCCTTCCCGACAATTCATCCCACACTCGCCCGCAGCGCATTGCTTTCAATGGAGCCACTGTATTGCCGGCTCCATTGAATGCAATGCGCTGGACAGCTCCGGTCCCGTTTCTAATGAAACGCGGCTAGGAGCAGATTTTCGGGCGATTTTCGGGCACCGGTCACGTGATTTGCGGATGCGCATCTGTCATGCGATCCGCAAATCGCGCGAAAAAATGCCCGTCTGACTAAGGCCTTAGGGTGGGTTCACACGAGTGTGTTTTGGTGCGTACTTAGGTGCGTAGATATATCCGCACCTAGGTACGAGCAAAAACATGCGTGAACACAGCTGCGTGCTTGTTGTCAATGGAGCCGTGGCTGCTGCCGGCGGCTCCATTGAAAACAATGCTCTGCCGGCCCCCTGCATTCTTTTTCAGGGAAGGGCTTTACATATAAGCCCTTCCCTGAAAAAGAAGCATTTTAGTGCAAAACAAAAAAAAACTAAAAAAAACGTACCCCTCCGCCACTGCTGTGACCCCCACGGGCATGTCTCCCTCACCCCCGCTAGTTAAAAAAATTCCCTGCTGCTACAGATGTGGCAGATGCAGCAAAGGGAATTCTTCAATTATCCACCACAGCTGTCACACATGACAGCTGCGATGGAGGATCCTGCTGCCAGCATCCCGTCTATGGCTTTTCAGGGAAGGGCTTCATATGCCCTTCCCTGAAAAGCCATTTAAAATAGTGCAAAAAATTTAAAAAATACAATACTCACCTCCCTTTAGCTGCCGGGGCTCAGCCGCGACTTCTGGCGCTGTCCCTGGCTCTGTAGTTCTGAGCTATCAGAAGCCGGGTATTTAAAATCCCCGCCTGCTGATAGCTCTAATTGTGATTAGCTGAAGTGCTTCAGCCAATCACAATCAGAGCTACCAGCAGGTGGGGATTTTTAAATCCCCAGCTGCTGATAGCTCAGCAGCGCTACAGAGCCGGGGACAGCGGCAGAAGTCCCCGCTGAGCCCCGGCAGCTGTCAGTGGCTTTGCAGGGAAGGGCTTCATAAGCCCTTCCCTGAAAAGCCTTTTAAAATAGTTTTAAAAAAAAATATTCACCTGCTGGGGCTCAGCGTTGACTTCTGCCCCTGTCCCCAGCTCTGTAGCTCTCAGCTATCAGCAGCCAGGGATTTAAAATCCCCTCCTGCTGATAGCTCTAATTGTGATTAGCTGAAGTGCTTCAGCCAATCACAATTGGAGCTATCAGCAGGAGGGGATTTTAAATCCCTGGCTGCTGATAGCTGAGAGCTACAGAGCTGGGGACAGGGGCAGAAGTCCCCTGTCCCCAGCTCTGTAGCTCTCAGCTATCAGCAGCCAGGGATTTAAAATCCCCTCCTGCTGATAGCTCTAATTGTGATTAGCTGAAGTGCTTCAGCCAATCACAATTGGAGCTACCAGCAGGCAGGGATTTTTAAATCCCCAGCTGCTGATAGCTCAGCAGCGCTACAGAGTCGGGGACAGCCACAGAAGTCAATGCTGAGCCCCAGCAGCTGTCAATGGCTTTTCAGGGAAGGGCTTCATAAGCCTGTCCCTGAAAAGCAAATAAAAGTAGTGTAAAAAAAAAATTACTTATCTGTCTGCCGCTGCTGTGTCCCCCTCTACCGCAGCTGTCACACATGTCAGCTGTGGTAGAGGATTCTGCTGCCGGCAATTGATCTCAGGGAAGGGCTTTGAATATAAGCCCTTCCCTGAAAATCAAGTAAAAGTGGTTTAAAAAAAACAAAAAAATAGATACTCACCTCCTTTCAGCTGCTGGGGCACAGCCGCGTCTTCTCCTGCTGTCCCCTGCACTGTGGTGCTGATCTATCAGCAGCGGGGGATTGATTTAAAATCCCCGCCTGCTGAAAGAGCTGAATGTGATTGGCTGAGGTGCTCAGCCAATCACAGGCAGCTCTCACCTGTCATTCATTCGGGGAGAGCTGCCTGTGATTGGCTGAGCACCTCAGCCAATCACATTCAGCTCTTTCAGCAGGCAGGGATTTTAAATCCCCGGCTGCTGATAGATCAGCACCACAGTGCAGGGGACAGCAGGAGAAGACACGGCTAAGCCCAGACAGCAGAAGGGAGGTGAGTATCTATTTTTTTTGTTTTTAAATCACTTTTACTTGATTTTCAGGGAAAGAAAATGTGTCTTTTTCAGGGAAGGGCTTATATGTAAAGCTCTTCCCTGAAAAACAATTCAGGTGTGCCAGCAGACCATTGTCTTCAATGGAGCTGCCGGCAGCAGCAGCGGCTCCATTGAAGTGAATGGCTGCATTTTTTTTTTTTACACCAAAATTTTTCTTTTTCAGGGAAGAGCCTATATGTAAAGCTCTTCCCTGAAAAACAATTCAGGTATGCCAGCAGACCATTGTCTTCAATGGAGCCGCCGGCAGCAGCAGCGGCTCCATTGAAGTGAATGGCTGCATTTATTTTCTTTTTACACCAAAATTTTTCTTTTTCAGGGAAGAGCCTATATGTAAAGCTCTTCCCTGAAAAACAATTCAGTGGTGCCAGCAGACCATTGTCTTCAATGGAGCTGCCGGCAGCAGCAGCGGCTCCATTGAAGAGAATGCCTGCAATTTTTTTTTTTTTACACTAAAATCTTTCTTTTTCAGGGAAGGGCTCATATGTAAAGCCCTTCCCTGAAAAAGAATGCAGGGAGCCAGCAGACCATTGTTTTCAATGGAGCCACTGGCAGCAGCTGCGGCTCCATTGAAAACAATGCGTGCATTCCCTATAGTGCACGCATGTCTTATCTTTGCAAGCACGCACCTGTAAAACACGGACATGTGCACACACCTTAGGGAATGCATTGTTGTAAATACAAGCACCAAAACATGCTCGTGTGAACCCACCCTTAGGCCTCGTTCAGACGAGTGTGTTTTCGCGCGCAAATACACGCGCACAAAACTGCGCTCCTATTTAAAACTATGGAGTTCCTATGAAGTGTTCACATGGGCGTGGTTTACTACATGCGAACGCTCGCAGCAACGAAGAAAGGACATGCGTGGCAGTTTGATCCGTACTGCGCTGCTCTTAGCATTGGCTCCTATGGGACACGCTGCACGCGAGTCCGGTCGTGTGAATAACCCAATAGACAGCAATGTAAATTTATTTTTTTTTAATGCTAAAGCTAAATGCTTTTGTGTCTTTCCCTTTGCATAAAGCACTCCATGTTGTGTTCCGGATGTGTTTTGTTGTAAACACGAATAAATGATGTGCAGCCTGTTATATAAAGGAAGAAACGTAGTAATCAAAAGTTCGCTGGGGCACCAAAGTAACCGTGTGTCTCACAACTATCAATACTTAAAATACTGGTGCCGTGTATATTGGCTGGGATGCTGATACAGCTCAAGGTATGAAGCGCATCTACATGCCCTCCATGCAGCCAAAATCCCATTTGCTAACACGCATATGTAAAGCACGGACCTTCGTTCCTGCGCATTTTTGCGCGCATGTTCAAACGTGCGCATGTACGCGCGGATTAGCACATACGCATACGCTCGTCTGAACGCACCCTAATGCTGTAAAAAACGCATCTGGCTAAATAGCCATTTAAATTGGGTGTGGTAGTGTCTTGTGTAGAGATAAGCGAGCGTACTCGTCCGAGCTTGATGCTCGTTCGAGTATTAGGGTACTCGAGATGCTCGTTACTCGAGACGAGCACCATGCGGTGTTCGAGTCACTTCCATTTTCTTCCCAGAAAAGTTTGCGCCGTTTTCTGGCCAATAGAAACACAGGGAAGGCATTACAACTTCTGTGAAGTTCCAGCCCTATCCCACCCCCCTGCAGTGAGTGGCTGGGGAGATCAGGTGACACCCGAGTATCTAAACTGGGGCCGGCCGCGGCTCGCCACGGATGCACGCTGAGAGACATTAGGGAAAGTGCCGTTCTGCTGTAGCTGCTATAGGGAGAGTGTTAGGCTGTTATCTTCGTCTTCAAAAACCCCAACGGTCCTTCTTAGGGCCACATCTGACTGTGTGCAGTACTGTTGAGGCTGCTTTTAGCAGTTTTGCACATTTTTTTTTTGTATATCGGGCGTGCAGACCATAGCGTCCTCAGTCTGTAGTCATTTTACTGAGTATAGGGGCAGTACTGGTGAGGCAGGGACAGTGGTACAAGGAAAGAGGTATACTGGCTATATAGGCAGTTGGCTTTTTCAAAAAAATTGGAAAAAAAAATCTTTGGGCTGCCTGTGACCGTGTTCAGTTTACTGCGTGTCTGCTGGGGGTAGTAGTCGCTCATTAATACCCTAGACTGCTACTACTACTGAAATGGAATTAATACTGTGCTCCCCCTATACTGCTGCTTTGGAATTGTTACTGAGGCCTGTCTTGACTGCTACTATTACTGAAATGGGCGGTTGGACAGCATGTAACCCAGGAGAAGTGGCAGCGGAGTGTCATGCAGGCAGTGATTGTGCTTTGTTGGAGGTAGTGTGGTGCTTAGCTAAGGTATGCCTTGCTAATGAGGGTTTTTCAGAAGTAAAAATTGTTGGGGGGGGCACTCTTGCCGCTATTGTGGCTTAATAGTGGGACCTGGGAGCCTGAGATGCGGCCCAACATGTAGCCCCTCGCCTGCCCTATCCGTTTCTGTGTCGTTCCCATCACTTTCTTGAAATTCCCAGATTTTCACAAATGAAAACCTTAGCGGAGCATAGGTCCCATACAAAAATGCTCGGGTCGCCCATTGACTTCAATGGGGTTCGTTACTCGAAACGAATCCTCGAGCATTGCGGGAAGTTCGACTCGAGTAACGAGCACTCGAGCATTTTGGTGCTCGCTCATCTCTAGTCTTGTGCACAAAAAAAAACATGGCTGCAAGCCCAAAAAGTGCAGTGAAATATACCAATACGTGCACAAAAAAGACTCAAGACCTTAGAAAAAACCTGTTTTTATTACTGGGATTTGACTGGAATTAAGGTTCAGCCCCATTCACTTAAACGGGGATAAGTTTTCATACTATTTACAGTCAATGGACACTATTGGCATTGTATCTGGAAATAAAGCAGATCTTTTTTTTCATCCTCACCAACATTATACTGTAGTTCCCCAGCAACAGGACCCCTAAAGGCTGCCTTCCATACAATGCTTAGATCTGAATGCAGGCAAAAATAAGATGATAGGTACTTAAATCTAAATCTAGAAGGTCACAATCAGGATTTCTTTGAGACCTATGTACGAAGCTAAAAGCATAATGTTAAAAGCTTTTGGATTGCGTTTGACTCTGGGTTAAGCACTCTCCTATTCTTTAGATTTCATAAGAAGTTTTGTATTTTCAAAAATGATAAAACATTGAACAATGTTGTAATATTCCAAAGGATTATCTGCGAGAGATCAGATGCTCACATATTCCACGGTTCTTAAATCATAAAGACATGCTTTTACGGAGAGTTCAACAGCAGCTTCCACTAAGAAGCAAGACTCATGGCAGGGTTCCAGGACAGTTACAGACAGTATAGTATGAACATTCGACTAAATAGAAGTGTGGGTGGCTATAAAGCTTAAGGGAACATCAGAAGGATGAGAAAGAGCTGTGAAAACGGAATACATGAAGTATAAAAAAAATTATCTGTGGGTAGTAATTGAAGCAATACAACATCTACTTTGTGCATGCTGTATTCTATATAACATCAGGTTCAGGCTACGAAGGGATGTAATTTAAAAATATATATGTTGTTCAAAGATATGGCTCCCAGTTTGATATTTCTCCTCGCTTTTTATATGTTTTTTCCATCAGTGATTTATGTTTTACCCATTGCCTTTCCAATATTTTACTTCAGTGAACCGTTAACGTATGCAGCACAAAAGCATAACATTTATTCTATATTTTATCACATTGAAAACTTAGAAGAATGAAACATTTTGACTGTTCTTGTTCTTCTCGAATTTTTTCCTTTGATCACACAGCTGAACGGATGTGTCCAAGACAATAATAGTAAGTGAAGAAACACATTTAAATAGGTTGAGGAGAAATGAAGCATGATCTTTTACTTGACTTGCCACACTTAAAAAAGAAGTTATGATGCATGTGTGGATGGCTGCATTGATAGCCTGGGTTTTCTTTAAAACTTGCCAGGGTGTATTTTTTTTATCTGCAGTTCTGTGTGATGTTTTAAACCAAATGTAAAACTACCGAACTACTGTATGAAAAGGAAACTGATATATATATATATATATATATATATATATATATATATATTTAGTAAAATATGAGAAATCAACAGTACACCCAAGGTCCATATTGTAGCAGGGAAGTGGGTGTACAGTAGACAATGTTCTGCTTCCATTGGCATATATTTTCATTGACAAAAAGGAAGGAACAGCAGCCCTTCCAACTAAAACAAGTGTGGTTCCCATTTATTAATCCGTTTATGCCAGTTTTCGGTGTAAACTGTGCCAAATCTTAGTTGTGAGCAAAAATGCGTAACTTTTCTGAGTACTCAACAATTTTGAATAATCACATGAAAAGTAAGCAGATATTTTTTCATATCATCAGTTTAAGGCCTCGGTCAGACGGGTGTTTTTTTGCGCGATTTGCGCATGCGATCCGCGCATATATACACCCAATGCTTCGCAATGGGATGGGTCACATGTCCGCTTTTTATGCGGATGTGCGATAAATTATAGGACATAACGATTCGCAGAACGCGCCTATCTGCGTTCTGCAATTCGTTGTGTTCTATATATGCGCTCAGTGGGGCAGTGCCGACCCCATTGAGAACATATACTATATAATTAAAAAAAAGTATACTCACCTTTTCCCTGCAGACGGAGTTCAGCAGCGTCCGTCCGGCAGTTCTCCTGAACTGCTCTGTGTAGTATTCAGCAGGCGGGGTTTTTAATTCCCCCCCCCCTTCTGAATGGGCTGCCTCTGATTGGTCACAGCCCTCACCAATCAGAGGCAGCTCTCACTCACCCATTCATGAATTCATGAATGAGTGAGTGCTGCTTCTGATTGGCTGAGTGCAAGGACCAATCAGAGGCAGCTCTCAGCTATTGAATGACAGCTGCTGAATACTACACAGAGCAGTTCAGAAGAACTGCCGGCCGGACGCGGCTGAACTCCGGCTGCAGGAAAAAGGTGAGTATACTTTTTTTTTTTTTTTTTACACATTTCAGGATGGTTTTTTAGGGAAGGGCTTATATTTTTAAGCCCTTCCCGAAAATTCATCCAGCGCTCGCCGGCAGCCCATTGCTTTCAATGGAGCCGGCTGTATTGCAGGCTCCATTGAATTCAATGGGCGAACATCGCTCTCCTCTGCCACAGCTGTGCCACAGCTGTGGCAGAGGATAGCGGGCAGCGCTGGGCCGTTTCGCCGAAAACGTTGCTAGCTGCAGATTTTTCAGCGAATCGTCAGCCCTGGTCACGCGATTTGCGGATGTGCATCCGTCATGCAATCCTCAAATCGCGTGAAAAAACGCCCGTGTGACTGAGGCCTAAGGGTGCAGTCACACGAGCAATTTTTAAGCGCACGTATAGGCGCGATTTAAAATCGCATCTACATAGAACCAATGCTTTCCAATGGAAGCGGTCACATGTGCGATTTTTACATACGCGAAAAATTCGCACCTGCAAAAGATAGAACATATTAGTGGCAATAGACCCGGTCATGCGATTTTTCTACGCGCAAAGTGTGTTTTTTTTTCTCACCTGTACATGCGCTTAAAAATCACTTGTGTGACTGCAACCTAAAGGAGAATTGCTATGATGCACTCCTATTAATACAAAATGACTGCAACATTTTTCACATGTTTAGAAAAACATATAAAAATGTTTTTGCTCCTTTGAATACATTCCATTATTTCTAAACTAGACAAACTGTAAAATGTCTGCTTGTGAAGATACAAAAATGATACTGTTGAATCACAGCTTTTTGTTCTTTCCTCTGATGTGCTTTGTCATGGGCAAAGCAAAGATTTTTTTTTGCACCTGATAATACTGCAGACCTTTGCCGTCAATTTTCAGACTAAATGGGTTTTTTTTGCATTTACATGTGCTGATGTAAGGTCTGGCTATTTGGAATGTCCTACTGTTCAATCTATTGGCCAACACAAAGGATCTCATGAGTATACATGACTCTTGTTTCGTTAGGTTCCCTGTGAGTTTTCTATTTACAAGGACAATCAATTCATAGGTCAAAGAATTGACAAAGTTGAACTTCTAATGTGAGCTGCTTCAGGTAACAATGTTATAGATCTACTAAGTAGAAGTAAACATTTAAATGCTACTTAAGTAAACATTTTAACAAGCATTTAAAATTGTTCAAAACAAATTAAATTCTTGTTGGAAGCTTAAATTTAAAACAACCAGCTACTAAAAGTTACATTTTCATGTTTGTAAATAAGGTCTGTTTTGATGTTCATTGGTCCTTATTTTTGGCAGTAATCATGTGTGGACTTGCAGACCAAAAGTCTGTAAATAATGTTGAAATGTCTGCACAAATCTAATTATGTTCTACTTTACCTATGTAATGAAATATGTAAGGTAGCCTTAAAGAATACCTGCACTTGCAGGGTGGATGCACACGAGTGTGTATATGGGCGTACAATTGTGCGCACAAAACACGTGCCTATTAGAACCATTGGTCCCTTATGGTGTTTTCACATGTCGTGTTTTACAGGCGTGCAAATGCACATACCTGCAAAATATAGGACATGCGTGCACCATAGGTCCGTGGTGCATGTCAATATTTCCAAGCGGGGAGTCCCCTTGTAAGTGAACACTGTAACAGCACTGTCACAGTGTTCAGTGACAAGGGGACTCCCCGCAGTGAGTAAAGAATCCCCTGCCACAGCTGTTACAGCTCTGGCAGAGCATTTCTTCATTCCTGCGGGGAGTAAAGGACCCCCTGCCACAGCAGTCACAGCAGTGACAGCTGTGGCAGAGGATCGCGATGTTCTCACATTGCTTTCAATGGGACCAGCCCCTCTGCAGTCTCATTGAAAGCAATGGGCTGCTGGGAAGCCCTGCAGGGATTTTCAGGGAAAGGCTTTAAATATAAACCCTTCCCTGAAAACCATCCCTAAAATGTGTTAAAAATAAAAAAAATTATACTCACCTCTCCTCAGCTGCTGGGGCTCAGGCGCATCCAGCTGGGTCTTCTCACTGCACTGCTCTGAAGTGCTTCCAGCAGGTGGGGATTTAAATTCCCCACCTGCTGAAAGGGTTGTATCTGATTGGTTGAGCGCTCAGCCAATCACAGGCAGCTCTCAGCCATTCATTAAATGACAGCTGAGTGCTGCCTGTGATTGGTCACAGCGCTCAGCCAATCACAGGCAGCACCTGGCCATTCATTGAATGCAACTGCAGAAGTGCCGGTCCCATGGGAGAACATCTCGATCCTGTGCCACAGCTGTCACAGCTGTGACAGCTGTGGCAGGGGATTCTTTACTCCCCGCAGTGATGAAGAAATCCTCTGCCACAGCTGTCACAGCTGTGACAGGTGTTGCAGGGTATTCTTTACTCCCCGTGGGGAGTCCCCTTGGCACTGATCACTGTGACAGTGCTTACACAGTGTTCAGTGACAAGAGGACTCCCCGTGGGGAATATGTACACGTCAGTGGTGGAGAGGTGAGTAAATATATATATATTTTTAAATTTTTTATTTTTATTTATTTTTTAACACAAACAGGGATTATTTTCTGGGAAGAGCTTATATTTAAAACCCTTCCCCAAAAATCACTGGAGGGGTTGCCGGCCGCAGCCGCGGCCCCATTGGAGGCAATGGGTACGGACCTGCATTCATGCGTGTTTGTGCACTATGTGGGTGCGCGGTTTTGTCACACCTAATATCAAAATTCGTAGTTATTAAATTTCAAAGTCAGAGACAGCATATTCCGCAACACTCTTGCGGGAATTTCTGTCCTGTGTAAAAGGCCCTTTACTTCTTTTATGTTCATCTGCTATTTTGCATGCTTGTGACGTAAACTATATTTCCTAATTTGAACATTGCACATATTGTAGTGATACACACATATATGTATTGATCTCCCTTTAACTAACATACAGCTCGTTAGAAGTTAAAAGTTGACCACAAAGCTTTCTGATTGACTGTGGCCTGTAAATACCATCAAAGCTGACATTGTTCATAGGTGAAAATAGGTCTGTATTATTGTCAATCAGAAGGTCTTATTTTAACCAATGCTTTTCTGATCACAACGGAGGGCTTCCATAATGGGTCACATAGTTATAGGGTACTTACCAGAGCAAATTTTTTGTTGAGAATCATCTGCTCCACAAGTGAAGACTCATTATGAAAAAGATGAGGCTGCATATGACTCCACATATGTGGAAACCACCAAAACTCATCCACCGCGCCTAGCAAGAGGTCATCACCTCTATCTTCCTTCTCGGTACCTTAAAGACAAACATAAGATATCAATAAATATTGGACTAGGTAATTGTAAGGAATTATACAGTATTATAAAGTATCTTTCATCTGCTCGTTTTAGAACTTCTGCTTGTGATATCGCCAATCCTAAATATAAAAATGCAAATTGGGATTATTTCATTATTAAATTTTAATTAAAATTACAATTCCTTGGGTGTTTAATTGCTTACGCTTTTCAGTTCTCATGTTTTCACCACAGTCATCATGGGATTGTTTGTCTAGGCACTGAATGATTATTTTTTTCTACTTATGTAAATATTTCTCAGATCTTGTTTTACACAAAGTGTGTTCATGGGCATGATTAAAAGTGGAGCTCCAAAGATGGGATATTTGCTTATTTATATACAGTTACAA